>NC_139156.1:6382430-6464930 GCF_964270905.1 Leucopleurus acutus | reverse complement strand
CCAATGCAGTCGGGGGGTTAGGACTTGGTGCTTCCACTGACCAGGGCACGGCTTCAATCCCTGGTCGGGGGAACTAACATCCAGCAGCCACGCAACATGGCCAGAAAGAAGGAAAAAAGACAGGGAAAGGGAAACTAATTAATAAAGCGTTTATTTAACTAAGAGTGAAAGATAGTTTAAAAAGAACAATTGCTCAGAACGATAACTTTAGTAGAAATCACTGGTATTTATTTTGTCAGTTGCTTTGCTTGATGAAGAATTTCTGTGAAACACAATACTCATTTGATGCGACTATCTTATTTTTATTTTTTTTTTTGCGGTACGTGGGCCCCCCACTGCTGCGGCCTCTCCCGTTGCGGAGCACAGGCTCCGGACGCGCAGGCTCAGCGGCCACGGCTCACGGGCCCAGCCGCTCTGTGGCATGTGGGATCCTCCCAGACCAGGGCACGAACCCGCGTCCCCTGCATCGGCAGGCGGACTCCCAACCACTGCACCACCAGGGAAGCCCGACTATCTTATTTTTAATGACATTTTAATAAAAACCCCGTTATATGCTTCATATCACGTGATTATGTAGCTCCCAACAAAAATCAACTTTCTTCCAAGTCAGAAAAAATATACCTCCTAGAGCAGTGGAATAATGCTGGGAGGCAGGGGTGGAGTGGAGGGAATATATCATACTCAAGGAAAATTCAAATAATTAAGGTTTTGAAAATTTTCTATTCAAATGAACTACAATTATCCTGATTATGGTAGAATGCCATCTAAGGCCACATTCTTATTTATTCACATCTTAAAGGTAGAATCAGGAGGAAAATGGAGTTTGATATAAATAACTTTTCTGTATAACAGTTTGGCTACAAGGTTTGTTCTTACGAAGAATGCAAACACTTTACACAGAATACATAATAGTAGCTCTTAAAGCTTAAACCAGTACTTTCATGGTACTTTTTTTTAAGGTAGAAAGGGGAACAGCCAAGATGAGGATTGAATATACTTGAAGGGGGATTCAGAGTGATGTTTATTGGGGACCTCACTTTAAGAAAAGCAAAAAAGTCTTAAAGATTGTAGAGAAAATATGATTTATTGGAGCTATCCCTTGCTTGCATGCTCTAATATGAAGCCTCCATGTATAATGCAAGTTATACTAGTATAGAAAATGGAAAGGAACAGTCAGATTTATTGTTACGTATGAGCATGAATAATTTTTCTTTTTATTGCTTTCCCACTTCAGATTAAGTTGGAATTTTTCACGTTTGACCAACGGCTTTTGTCGGGTTTGCAGAAAATATAGCAGAGGTACATGAAATGTAATATCTATTGTATATGTTTGTAATGGTGTAAAGTAATTGAAGTAATAATTTAGAAGTTATGGTTAGGAATTTTAAATAAATTTAAAGTGATAGCTTAGTAATTAACTTATAAGTTAAATAATTGTGTGATACTCTGTGGGTATGTTCATTTAGTGATTTCAGTGACCAAGAAGGAACACAGTCAGGCTCCTTAAGAAAATATCTGACAAACTAGAGGGAAGATAATTTTCATAAACAATTCAGAGGGAGAAATGAACTCACTATAAACTTGTATAAGGGTGAGTCCTGGGTAGTATCGAACCTACCACAATCTTTCTCTAAATAATGCCATACCATTTTACATTATGCATAAGAATCTTACGATAGCATACTTCTATCCTCCATATCCTTTGTACTCTTGTATTTTTCTCCTATATATCCTATTAACCTCCCAATACATTTCTATAAATTTTACTTTAGGCAGATGGTATATTTTATATTTACCCACACATTTGCCATTTTTAGTGTTCTTTATTCCCTTGTGTAGATGCAGATTTTCATTTCGTATGATTTCTCTTCTGCCTGAGAAACTTCCTTTAACATTTTTTATAATTCGGGTTTGCCGGTGATGAATTCTCTTAGCTTTCGTTTATCTAAAAAAGCCTTTGTATTGTTTTTATTTCTTAAAGAGATTGCCACTGGGTAAAGACATTCGGTACTCCATGCTTTGAAGATGTCTCTACACAGTGATTGGCTTACGTTTTTCTGAGGAGAGGTCTGCTGTCATTCTTATCTTTATTTTTCTATACTTAATTTTTTGTTGACCTATGGCTGCTTTCAAGATTTTTTACTGAATTTCAACAATTAGATTAGAATTTTATTTGCCATAGTTTTCTTAAGTTTACTTTGCTTGAAGTTCTTGAAGTTCTGTGGGTTTATACTTGTCATCAAATATGGGAAACTTTTGAAAAAAAAGAAAATATGGGAAACTTTTGGCTTTTTTTTTTTTTTTTTTGACTTAACACAAACTTATTATAGGCCTGGAGGCTTTGCTCCCCCTGAAGCCTGTAGGGGAAGATCCTTCTTGTCTCTTCCAGTTTCTGGCGTTCTCCCAGAAATCCTTGATGTTCCTTGGCTTGGAGATACATCACTTCAACCTCTGCCTCTGTTGTCACATGGCATTGTCCTTGTGTCTGTCTGGGTCTCTTCTTCTTAGGGCATCAGTCATGCTGGACTTTGGTCCCACTCCACTCTGTTATGACCTCATCTTAACTAATTACATCTGCAATTACCCTATTTGCAAATAAGATCACATTCTGAGGTTCTGGGGGTTAGGACTTCAACATATCTTTTTCAGGTATACAGTTCAACTCATAACAGGGAAAGAAGTGAAGATGTAGGTAAAAGAAAGTCCCAAGTTTAGTTTTCTATAAGAAAAATAGAAAAGCTAAAATCCATAAGCAAAATTAAGTGGCATATGATGGGCAGTCAGGTTTTAGTACTTTGTATTTCCAGCTTGCTTGCTGAAATGTAGGAAATATTTCCACATGTTTTTTACTTTATTTTATTAAAAAAAATTTTTTTAGTCTCCTTTATTTAACATCTTTATTGAAGTATAATTGCTTCACAATGGTGTGTTACTTTCTGCTTTATAACAAAGTAAATCAGCTATACATATACATATATCCCCATATCTACTCCCTCTTGCATCTCCCTCCCACCCTCCCTATCCCACCCCTCTAGGTGGTCACAAAGCACCGAGCTGATCTACCTGTCTTATGCAGCTGCTTCCCACTTGCTGTCTATTTTACATTTTGTAGTGTATATATGTCCATGCCACTCTCTCACTTGGTCCCAGCTTAGCCTTCCCACTCCCTGTGTCCTCAAGTCCATTCTCTACATCTGCGTTTTTATTCCTGTCCTGCCCCTAGGTTCTTCAGGACCATTTTTTTTTTTAGATTCCATATATATATATTAGCATATGGTATTTGTTTTTCTCTTTCTGCCTTCACTCTGTATGACAGACTCTAGGTCTATCCACCTCACTAAAAATAACTCAATTTCGTTTCTTTTTATGGCTGAGTAATATTCCATCGTATATATGTGCCACATCATCTTTATCCATTCATCTGTCGATGGACACTTAGGTTGCTTCCATGTCCTGGCTATTGTAAATAGTGCTGCAATGAACATTGTGGTACATGACTCTTTTTGAATTATGGTTTTCTCAGGATATATGCCCAGTAGTGGGATTACTGGGTCATATGGTGGTTCTATTTTTAGTTTTTTAAGGAACCTCCATACTGTTCTCCATAGTGGCTGTATCAATTTACATTCCCACCAACAGTGCAAGAGGGTTCCCTTTTCTCCACACCCTCTCCAGCATTTATTGTTTGTAGATTTTTGATGATAGCCATTCTGACTGGTGTGAGGTGATACCTCATTGTAATTTTGATTCGCATTTCTCTAATGATTAGTGATGTTGAGCATCCTTTCATGTGTTTGTTGGCAATCTGTATATCTTCTTTGTAGAACCGTCTATTTAGGTCTTCTGCCCATTTTCAGATTTTTTTTATTGATATTGAACTGCATGAGCTGCTTGTAAATTTTTGAGATTAATCCTTTGTCAGTTGCTTCATTTTCAAATATTTTCTCCCATTCTGAGGGTTGTCTTTTCGTCTTGTTTATGGCTTCCTTTGCTGTGCAAAAGCTTTTAAGTTTAATTAGGTCCCATTTGTTTATTTTTGTTTTTATTTCCATTTCTCTAGGAGGTGGGTCACAAAGGATCTTGCTGTGAGTTATGTCATTGTGTTCTGCCTATGTTTTCCTTTAAGAGTTTCATAGTGTCTGGCCTTACATTTAGGTCTTTAATCCATTTTGACTTTATTTTTGTGTATTGTGTTAGGGAGTGTTCTAATATCATTCTTTTACATGTAGCTGTCCAGTTTTCCCAGCACCACTTATTGATAGAGGCTGTCTTTTCTCCATTGTATATTCTTGTCTCCTTTGTCATAGATTAGTTAACCACTTGTGCATGGGTTTATCTCTGGGCTTTCTATCCTGTTCCATTGGTCGATATTTCTGTTTTTGTGCCAGTATCATACTGTCTTGATTACTGTAGATTTATGGTATAGTTTGAAGTCAGGGAGCCTGATTCCTCCAGCTCCATTTTTCTTTCTCAAGATTGCTTTGGCTATTCGGGGTCTTTTGTGTTTCCATACAAATTGTGAAATTTTTTGTTCCAGTTCTGTGAAAAATGCTATTGGTAGTTTGATAGGGATTGCATTGAATCTGTAGATTGCTTTGGGTAGCATAGTCATTTTCACAATATTGATTCTTCCAATCCAAGAACATGGTATATCTCTCCATCTATTTGTATCATCTTTAATTTCTTTCATCAGTGTCTTATAGTTTTCTGCATACAGAAATTTTGTCTCCTTAGATAGTTTTATTCCTAGGTATTTTATTCTTTTTGTTGCTGTGGTAAATGGGAGTGTTTCCTTAATTTCTCTTTCAGATTTTTCATCATTAGTGTATAGGAATGCAAGAGATTTCTGTGCATTAATTTTGTATCTTGCTACTTTACCAAATTCATTGATTAGCTCTAGTAGTTTTCTGGTGGCATCTTTAGGATTCTCTGTGAATAGTATCATGTCATCTGCAAACAGTGACAACTTTACTTCTTCTTTACCAATTTGGATTCCGTTTATTTCTTTTTCTTCTCTGATTGCTGTGGCTAAAACTTCCAAAACTATGTTGAATAATAGTGGTGAGGGTGGGCAACCTTGTCTTGTTCCTGATCTTGGAGGAAATGGTTTCAGTTTTTCACCACTGAGAACGATGTTGGTTGTGGGTTTGTCATATATAGTCTTTATTGTGTTGCGGTAAGTTCCCTCTATGCCTACTTTCTGGACAGTTTTTATCATAAATGGGTGTTGAATTTTATCGAAAGCTTTTTCTGCATCTATTGAGATGATCATATGTTTTTTATCCTTCAATTTGTTAATATAGTGTATCACATTGATTGATTTGTATATATTGAAGAATCCTTGCATTCCTGGAATAAACCCCACTTGATCATGATGTATGATCCTTTTAATGTGCTGTTGGATTCTGTTTGCTAGTGTTTTGTTGAGGATTTTTGCATCTATGTTCATCAGTGATAATGGCCTGTAGTTTTCTTTCTTTGTGAACGTCTTTGTCTGGTTTTGGTATCAGGGTGATGGTGGCCTCATAGAATGAGTTTGGGAGTGTTCCTCCCTCTGCTATATTTTGGAAGAGTTTGAGAAGGATGGGTGTTAGCTCTTCTCTAAATGTTTGTTAGAATTGGCCTGTGAAACCATCTGGTCTTGGGCTTTTGTTTGTTGGGAGATTTTAAATCACAGTTTCAATTTCAGTGCTTGTGATTGGTCTGTTCATATGTTCTGCTTCTTCCTGGTTCAGTCTTGCAAGGTTATATCTTTCTAAGAATTTGTCCATTTCTTCCATTTTGTCCATTTTATTGGCATATAGTTGCTTGTAGTAATCTCTCATGATCCTTTGTTTTTCTGGGGTGTCTGTTGTAACTTCTCCTTTTTCATTTCTAATTTTATTGATTTGAGTCTTCTCCCTTTTTTTCTTGATGAGTCCGGCTAATGGTTTATCAATTTTGTGTATCTTCTCAAAGAACCAGCTTTTAATTTTATTAATCTTTGCTATAGTTTCCTTCATTTCTTTTTCATTTATTTCTGCTGTGATCTTTTTGATTTCTTTCCTTCTGCTAACTTTGGGGTTTCTTTGTTCTTTCTCTAATTGCTTTAGGTGAAGGTTAGGTTGTTTATTTGAGATGTTTCTTAAGGTAGGACTGTATTGTTATAAACTTCCCTCTTAGAACTGCTTTTGCTGCATCCCATAGGTTTTGGGTCATCGTGTTTTCATTGTCATTTGTTTCTGGGTATTTTTTGATTTCCTCTTTGATTTCTTCAGTGATCTCTTGGTTATTTAGTAGCATAGTGTTTAGCCTCCATGTGTTTTACAGATTTTTTCCTGTAATTGATATCTAGTCTCATAATGTTGTGGTTGGGAAAGGTACTTGATATGATTTCAGTATTCTTAAATTTACCAAGGCTTGATTTGTGACCCAAGATATGATCTATCCTGGAGAATGTTCCATGAGCACTTGAGAAGAAAGTGTATTCTGTTGTTTTTGGATGGAATGTCCTATAAATATCAATTCAGTCCATCTTGTTTAATGTATCATTTAAAGCTTGTGTTACCTATTTATTTTCATTTTGGATGATCTGTCCATTGGTGAAAGTGAGGTGTTAAAGTCCCCTACTGTGATTGTGTTATTGTCGATATCCCCTTTTATGGTTTCTAGCATTTGCCTTATGTATTGAGGTGCTCCTATGTTGGGTGCATAAATATTTACAGTTGTTATATCTTTTTCTTGGATTGATCCCTTGATCATTATGTGTAGTGTCCTTCTTTGTCTCTTGTAATAGTCTTTATTTTAAAGCCTCTTTTTTCGGATATGAGAATTGCTACTCCAGCTTTCTTTTGATTTCCATTTGCATGGAGTATCTTTTTCCATCCCCTTACTTTCAGTCTGTATGTGTCCCTAGGTCTGAAGTGGGTCTCTTGTTGATAGCATATATATGGGTCTTGTTTTTGTATCCATTCAGCCAGTCTGTGTCTTTTGGTTGGAGCATTTAATCCATTTACATTTAAGGTAATTATCGATATGTATGTTCCTATTCCCATTTTCTTAATTGTTTTGGGTTTGTTATTGTAGATCTTTTTCTTCTCTTGTGTTTCCTGCCTAGGGAAGTTCCTTTAGCAGTTGTTGTAAAGCTGGTTTGGTGGTGCTGAATTCTTTTAGCTTTTGCTTGTCTCTAAAAGTTTTAATTTCTCTATTGAATCTGAATGAGATCCTTGCTCGGCAGAGTAATCTTGGTTGTAGGTTTTTCCCTCTCATCACTTTAAATATGTCCTGCCACTCTCTTCTGGCTTGCAGAGTTTCTGCTGAAAGATCAGCTGTTAACCTTTGGGGATTCCCTTGTATGTTATTTGTTGTTTTTCCCTTTCTGCTTTTAATACTTTTTTCTTTGTATTTAATTCTTGATAGTGTGATTAATATGTGTCTTGGCGGATTTCTCCTTGGATTTATCCTGTATGGGACTCTGTGTGCTTCCTGGACTTGATTAACTATTTCCGTTCCCATATTAAGGAAGTTTTCAACTGCCATCTCTTTAAATATTTTCTCAGTCCCTTTCTTTTTCTCTTCTTTGGGACCCCTATAATTCGAATGTTGGTGCATTTAATATTGTCCCAGAGTTCTCTGAGACTGTCCTCAATTCTTTTCATTCTTTTTTCTTCTTCTCTTCAGTAGTTATTTCCACTATTTTTATCTTCCAGGTCACTTAACTGTTCTCCTGCCTCAGTTATTCTGCTATTGGTTCCTTCTAGAGAATTTTAATTTCATTTGTTGTGTTGTTTACCATTGTTTGTTTGCTCTTTAGTTCTTCTAGGTCCTTGTTAAATGTTTCTTGTATTTTCTCCATTCTATTTCCAAGATTTTGGATCATCTTTACTATCATTACTCTGAATTGTTTTTCAGGTAGATTTCCTATTTCCTTTTCATTTGTTTGGCCTGGTGGGTTTTTACCTTCCTCCTCCATCTGGTGTATGTTTCTCTGTCCTCTCATTTTGCTTAACTTATTGTGTTTGGGGGTCTTCTTTTCACAGGCTGTAGGTTCTTAGTTCCCATTGTTTTTGGTGTCTGCCCCAAGTGGCTTTAGTTGGTTCATTGGGTTGTGTAGGCTTCTGGTGGAGGGGAGTAGTGCCTGTGTTCTGGTGGATGAGGCTGGATCTTGTCTTTTTGGTGGGCAGGACCACATCCGGTGGGGTGTTTTGGGTTGTCTGTGACCTTAGTATGATTTTCAGCAGCCTCTCTGCTAATCGGTGGAGTTGTGTTCTTGTTTTGCTAGTTGTTTGGCATAGAGTGTCCAGCACTGGAGCTTGCTGGTTGTTGAGTGGAGCTGGGTCTTAGCGTTGAGATGGAGATCTTTGGGAGAGCTTTCGCTGTTTGATATTATGTGGAGCTGGGAGGTCTCTGGTGGACCAGTGTCCTGAACTCAGCTCTCCCACATCAGAGGCTCAGGTCTGAAACCCGGCTGGAGCACCAAGACCCTGTCCGCCACACAGCTGATATTAGAAGTTCCAGAAGGCTCCTAACCAGTCTCAGCCATGGAGTGTCAGCTTATTGCCATGCTCTGTGACTTTGTAGGAGCCGCGAGCCCCGCCTTGCTGTGGGCTCTTCCGGCTCCGCATCAACCCTCCTTCCTCCAGGTGCTGGAGGTAGTGCCCTGGGCTTTGTATGCCTTTTACACGTGGTAAATGGAGGCTTGGAGTGCAGGTCAGCTGAGGTCACACCCAGACCCATGGCCAAACGAATGCAGAGTCCACTAAGCTTGAGGTCCTTTCCTGTTCAGAGGGTCGGCTGGCTACAGTGAGCTGGAAGCTGGTGAGTTTCACATGTTTTCTTTTCACCAGCTGCTGTGATAATGACAGTCTTCCTCTGTATGCATATTTCTATTGCATTTCTATGGATTTAATAATAATAAACATTACCTATAATGGAGACAAGAGTGATAAGGAGTTTCCTACACAATGTTGTTATGATAATCTCACCTTGGGAAAAGAAAAAAGGTTAGATGAATATGATTTGTTTTAGAACATTATGTTGAACACAGCAGTTGAAATCAGTGTGCTGCTACTGCTCAGCATGACCTGGCCATGAAGATGCACAGGCAAGATTTAAACATTTGAGCCAATAATGACCCTCAGATCTCTGAGTAGGTCTTAGAAGTATAGCTGTTATTTCTTTAAATAATTTTCTGTTCTCCTTTTTCTCCTCCTTGAACTACAATTACATGTATGTTGAACCACTTGATGTTCTTTCAGGTCAGTGATGCTGTTCTCATCTTTTCTCACGATGCTTCATTTTATCAATTTTGTGTTGCTATGTGTTCTAGTTTATTGGTATATTTTCTGCTGTGTATACTCTGCTGTTAAATCTATTCAGTTTTTCATTTCAGATTGTATCTTTCATTTCAAGAAGTTCCAATTTGGTATTTTTATGTCTTCTGTCCTCATCACATTCATGTTTTTCTTTATCTTCTTGAATAGTTATATTAGGTAATGTACTTGTTTATGAATTCTGGCTATGTTATTTCTGGGTTCATTCCTATTGATTTCATGACAGGTCATATTTTCTGCCTTTTGCTTATTGGTGGTCTTTCCTAAAATAAAGATTATTTTTTTATTACAGTTTAAATTTACAAAAATAGTACACGATTCCCACATAATCCACACCCAGTTTCCCCTATTGTTAACATCTTACATGTATATTGTACATTTTTACAAATAATGAACTAATATTGATAATTATTATTAACTAAAGTCTACACTTTATTCAGATTTCCTTAGTTTTTACCAAATGCCCTTCCTCTAGTCCATGATCCCATCCAGAATACATTACGTTTAGTTTTTGTGTCTCCTTAAGTTCCTCTTCGCTGTGACAGTTTCTCAGACTTTTTCTTGTTTTTGATGACCTTGGCAGTTTTGAGGAGTGCTGGTCAGGCGTTTTGTAGAATGCCTTTCGATTGGGATTTATCTGATGTTTTTCTCATGATTAGATTTAGTTTGTGGGTTTTGGGGCAGTAAACCAGAGGTGAAAATGCCATTTTCATTACATTGAATTAAGGATACACACTGTCAGCATGACTTAGCCCTATTCATGCATACATTTTAATCCGCCTCGGCTGAGGTCCTGCTTGTCAGGTTTCTCTGGTTAATGGTAAAGTTACTCTCTTTTTTCCTTACTTTTCCTACTGAACTCTACATGCAGCCCACACTGAGGGAGAGGAGTTATGCTCTATTTCCTTGAGCGCAGAGCATCTCCATAAATTATTTGGAGTTCTCCTGCATAGATTTGCCTCTTCTCCCACATTTATTTATACATTCCTTTATTTATATTAGTGTGGACTCATGGAGATAAATTTTATACTTTAAGTTATAGTCCAGTACTCAATTTATTTTGTCACTCAAATGTTCCAGCTTTGGCCATTGGGAGGTATTTTGTTTTTTTCCCAGTTGCTCCTATGTCTCTTTGGCATACCTTTTGGCCATGGTGTTTTTTGTTTTTGTTTTTCCCAGCATTAACTCACTTTCTGGCACTCTAAGATGCTTTAGACTCATCTCATCCTCCACGTTTCCTGCCCCATTTCTAGAATCAACCCTTTCTCCAAGGAGTCCTCGTTTCCTTAATTGAAGAATGGTGTTAGAAACCAAGATCTCTGGGCTAGATGAGCTTGTTGCTATTGGCATGTCTCTGCTTTTAGACCCTCTCATCTGACAAAGCAAGGAACTATAAGAGTGTATATGCATACACCTAATATTTGTGTATGTAAGTTAAGCTAAACATGCGTTCATACTGATGTCTCCAGCTGTAATTCACTAACATATGGATCATTCTAACCTCCTCTCCCTGCTTATCTGTAAACGCCCACTCCAACAGAGAGAACTCTGGCTCCCACCATCTGCCATCCATTTACTTAACTATCTACATCTTATATGCATGAACATCAACATCAGAATGGTTAACCCGTACCCGTGTGAGAAAAACTGTTATCAACTAGCCTATAGTGCTTGTGAACGGTTTCTTTGGCCTTTAGTTTTAGAGACTCTGCTTGTGTCCAAAGCTACGTAGGGCAGAACCCTTTCCCCTACCTCAATTAGGTAGTTTTACACATTTGTAATAGAGTCAGGTTGTTTTGTCACATTCTGTTTTCCACCTTGATATTCTGCAACCACCTGAATGATTTTTTAAAATTTGCATACATTAAGCTTCACTCTTTGCGCTGTAAGGTTCTGTGTTTTTTGACAAATGTATAGTGTCATGTGTCCACCTTTACGGTATCATAGTTTCACTGCCGTAAACAATGCCCCTATGTTTCACCTATTCATCCCTCCTTCCCTCTCCTGAAACCTCTGGCAACTATCTTTTTACTGTCTCCATAGTTTTGCTTTTTCGAGAACATAATATTTGGCATCATACAGATGTATCTTTGTCAGACTGGTTTCTTTCATTTAGTGATATGCCCTTAAGATTCTTCCATGTTTTTCTCACAGCCTGATAATCCTTTCCTTTTCATTGCTGAATAACATTCCATTGTAGGGATATACCACAGTTTGTTTATCCATCAAAGGACCTGTTGTTTCTAGTTTTGGGCCATTATGAACAAAGCTGTTGCAAACAGTATCATGCAAGTTTTTGGGTAAACGTAAGTTTTCACGTCAACTGAGTAATTACCTAGGTGCATGATTGCTGAATCATATGGCAAGACTATGTTTAACTTTGGGAAAAAATTGCCAAACTGTCTTCCAAAGTGGCTGTACCATTTTGCATTTCCACCAGCAGTGAATGAGAGTTCCTATTGCTCTGCATCTTTGCTAGCTTTTGTTGTTGTCAGACGTTTGGATTTCAGCCATTCTGACATATAGTGCATAGTAGTGTCACGTTGTTGCAATTTGCAATTTCCTAATGATGTATGATGTTGAGCATCTTTTCATTTATTATATGTCTTTTGCCATCTGTATTGTATGTCTTCTTTGGTGAGGTATCTATTCAGCTCTTTTGCCAGTTCCTTAATTGGGTTGTTTTCCTATGGTTGAGTTTTAAGAATTCTTTTTGTATTTTGTATATGAGTTCTTCATCCAGCATATGTTTTACAAATATTTGCAAAATACTTTCGTTTTTTATTGGTAAATGTGTTTATTCTTGTTTCTGAAGGGAATTTTTACTGACTATATGGTTCTAGGCTAACAGCTAGTTTTTCTTTTCTCTCTGAAAATATTACTGTATTGTTTTCTGGCTTCCATTGTTGTCCTTGAGAATTCTGCTGTCATCCTGATGTTCCTTTTTAAGGGGATGTGTGTTTTTTCTC
The DNA here is from genome assembly GCF_964270905.1 of Leucopleurus acutus. Lineage (NCBI taxonomy): Eukaryota > Metazoa > Chordata > Mammalia > Artiodactyla > Delphinidae > Leucopleurus > Leucopleurus acutus. Next base: position 6,452,650 of record NC_139156.1, on the reverse strand, counting down.
TAGTTGCTTTTGGGGTCTCATCATTGCCTTTGATGTTCTGTTGTTTCATTTTTGTGTCTAGGCATGTTTTTTCCTATTGATCCTGCTTGGGATGTGTTTTGCTTCCTAAAGTTGTAAATTCATATTTTTAATTAGTTATGGTACATTTTCAACGATTATCCTTTAAATGTTGCCTCTCCTCCATTTTCTTTATTCTTCCTTTCTGGCACTTTGATTAAATATATGTTAGATCTTCTCATTCTATTTTTTTTAACCTCTGTTTTATACATTCAGTCTTTGCTTTATTCTGGGTAAATTGGGTAAGTTCTCCAGATATATAATTATCTTTTCATTTCTGCTTACTTTGCCATTTTACCCACCTACTTAGTTTTGTATTTCAACAATTATATTTTCATTTCTAGAATTTCCACTTTTTTCCTCAGATATTTTTGGTTATTCCTAATAGTTTTTTGTTATATATTCAACTTTGGAAATAATTCTTTTATTTCTTTACAACTTTTGTACCTGACTCTTAGATATTCTTAATGTGACAATTTCAACCTCTTCAGTTCTTGGAGGGTGTTTTTAAGTGGGCTCTGGATTGGTTATTTTTTCATAGGAAAAGTGCACTGGAGGGCAAATTCACCATCTCCAGGAATCAGCTAGGCCTGGGAGGGATGGTCTCCCCAGGGTCAGTAAGGCCCCGGATGTCTGAACAACAGAGTAAAAAGACATGTTTACTGCAAGGGCCTATGTCTCTGACTGTGCGCCTGCTTGCCTTCCTTTGTATTTGGTGATCTTTGACCTTAAAATGTGTGGCTAAGCTGGGGACTCTTTCCTTAGGAGATCATTTTCTTCTGCCCTGGAAGTAGCCGAGGGGCTTGTGGGAACTGTGACCACTTTGGAGCCCCTGGAGACTCGTTCAGAACAGGAGCCTCTGGCTCAGCTGCTGCTGCTGCTGCTGCTTTTCCAGTTCAATATCCCGGCAGCAGGGTTGCTGCATTACTCTGGCCTCATGGTAACCTCATGCCCTGCTGCCTACAGGCCAGGCTAGCTCTGGTTCTCCATCTCTCTGACTGCCCGCTTCTTTGGTCCTGGTTCCTGTTCCTAGGTTCCTTTGTTCTAGGTTCCTTTGTTCCTGTTTTCTGGGTGTCCCTGTACAAGAAGACCTCAGCGATATTGTGGGTTCAGGTCCAGGCTGCTGCAATAAGGCGAATATCACAAAGTTCATTACTCGAATGCTCTGGTTTCCCCATGCATGTGAAAGTTACGCTTAGAATATACTGCTGTCTATTAATTGTGCATTAAGAGTTATGTCTGAAAACAAAACAATGTACATACCTTAATTAAAAAATACTGTGTTGCTAAAAAATGCTGTCATCCCAGCCTTCAGTGAGTTGTTGTAATGTCAAAGATCACTGATCACAGATCACCATAACGAATATAATGATAATATAGAGCAGGTTTGAAATATTGGGAGAATTACCAAAACGTGACACAGAGACAGGAATGAATAAATGCTGTTGAAACAATGGCACAGATAGGCTTGCGCAGCGCAGGGGTGGCACAAACTTTCAGTTTGTAATTATTTTTTAAAGCCAAATCTGTGAAGCACAGTGAAGCCAAGTGCAGTTGAAAGGAGGTTGAGGCAGAGATTTCTGTTCCCTCTGGTTCCTGAATGATCTGAACCCTGCTCATATTTTAAAATTTTTTATGGGGTGGGGAGATGGGGAAGAGGTGAGCTGTCTCTGGGTAATTCTACCTTTTGTGAGACCAGCAATGTCTCAAAGGATGTGTCCCATCCTAGGTCTAACTGTTGTGGAGTGGACGGTCCTTCAAAGAGTCTGCTGTTTTTTTGTTTTTTTTTTTGGCGGTACACGGGCCTCTCACTGTTGCGGCCTCTCCCGTTGCGGAGCACAGGCTCCGGACGCGCAGGCTCAGCGGCCACGGCTCACGGGCCCAGCCGCTCCGCGGCATGTGGGATCTTCCCGGACCGGGGCACGAACCCGCGTCCCCTGCATCGGCAGACGGACTCTCAACCACTGCGCCACCAGGGAAGCCCTACTATGTCAGTTTTTATGCTTGTTTTTAAATTGTGTTGTGTGTCTTCTTCTTCTTGAGTTGTAATATAAAATATATTAATAATTATATTCTGGACACAAGTCATTTGTTAGATATATGTATCATGAGTATTTTCTCCCACCCTATATTATCTTTTTATTTTAATGTGATTTTCAAAGAGTAGAAGCTTTTCATTTTATTGAAACTCAACTTATCAAATTTTTTCCTTTTATGGTTAATGGTTTTTGTGTCCCGTGTAAGAAATCTTTGTGTAGTCTGTGGTTGTAAAGGTATTTTCTCCTAACACGCAGTGTATTTTGCTTATTTGTCAAGTGTCTTTCCCCCCATCCATTAAAACGCAAACTCCTTGAGGCAGAGACTTTTGTTGAATTTGTTTGCTGCTCGATCCCCAGTATTACACCAGCGCATCATTCATAGTAGGCTCTCAGTAAATATTTACTGAATGAATGAATGTTTTTACAATTTTCTTACACATGTGTATATAAACAATACATTCGATTACTTTGCCTATTTTATAAGGTAATATAGTGAATATGAACTGAAGAAAGAAGCACAGTGGTTCCGGGTGGCACCTAAATAGAAGATCCCATTTATTTTTATATACAGTATTCTGTAATAGAAATGAACCTCACTCTATTCTCTTGCTGAGAAGGCTATTTCTAGTTTTTCATTACTGTGTTGTTAATAATGCGACAATGGTTTTACCAAGTTGTCTTGTACATTTCTGTGTATATGTTTTACCTCACAGCTGGTTGGGGGGTTGATAATATTCTTGTTTGCCTGGATGGGAGAAAACCAGTCTCTCCCACACAGTTGGTACATTGATAATTGCTCCTTTTAAAGAGCATTTTGACAATGTGCACCAAGATTAAACATATACACATCCACAGACTCAACAATTCTACTTCCAGGAATTTGTCTTGGAAAAATATTTGCATCACTGTGTAAAGTTAAATGCAAAAAACTTTTTAATTGAAGTGTTGTCTGTAATAAACAATTGTATACAAAGAGTAGTTTGTTTTTAAAAATTGAGTTAAAGTCACATGTATTAATATGCAAGAATCTCAACCAATAGCCTGTTAATTGAAAAAGGCAAACTGCAAAACAGTTCCTTGAGTTTAATGCCCTCTTTGTAAAATGTTATGTATCTTTGCTAAAGAAATTGTTGAATTTTCATCAAGCTATTGCTGGTGGTCATCTCTGGGGAGGAGGTTATGAGAGAACTTTTATTTCCTGTTTCAGTATTTCTGTATTGCTTGATTTCTAAAAACTCAGTGAGTAGGTATTGCTTTTATATTAGAAAAAAGTAATACTATCACCTTTTGGGGAAAATGTGCTTCACTGAGAGAATTAGTTTTCCAAGTTTCCAACATCTGAGTAACTATCTTTGTTTCTTTTTCGAGTTAGTACAGCATGCTTTTTGAACTTATTTTACCAGATGGTATTTATTACCTTCCTTGTTAATTGAGGTTATACTTGAGTGCCTAACATGTGCCAATTTTCATTTGTTGGTTGATTCTGTAATTTTGGTTTTTGAAAGGGACATACATTTTCATGCTATAGTAAGACTGTGAATGAAAACAAAAGCTATGAGTTAAAGATAATTTCAAGTAGAGATCTCCTAAATAATTTTAGGAAGTTTAAGAGTTGAAGGGTGAGGATAGGGGGTAGGTGTGAGAACAGTGGGAGGAGGTTGAGGGGTAGGGAGCTGGAAAAGGGTGAAGAGGGAAGCAGCACCCGATGGGAAGATTAAAAAGATTTACTTGTGTTCAAGCCGAGATCAAAGCTACACATTTGTCACAGCTTACCCTTCCCCCTCCCCATATCCTCAAGTCCATTCTCTAGTAGGTCTGTGTCTTTATTCCTGTCTTACCCCTAGGTTCTTCATGACATTTTTTTTTCTTGAATTCCATATATATGTGTTAGCATACGGTATTTGTCTTTCTCTTTCTGACTTCACTCTGTATGACAGACTCTAGTGACAAAGCGAGAGACAGGCATGGACATATAGACACTACCAAACGTAAGGTAGATAGCTAGTGGGAAGCGGCCGCATAGCACAGGGAGTTCAGCTCGGTGCTTTGTGACCGCCTGGAGGGGTGGGATAGGGAGGGTGGGAGGGAGACGCAAGAGGGAGGGGATATGGGGACATATGTATATGTATAGCTGATTCACTTTGTTATAAAGCAGAAACTAACACACCATTGTAAAGCAATTATACTCCAATGAAGATGTAAAAAAAAAAAGCTACACATTTGTAACTAGTGCAGAGAGGGGAAGTAAATCGATTTTCAAACCATTTCTTAGACATTGCAGGAGAGGCTTTTTGGAAGGAGAACTCTAACATACTAGCTACCTTTGAATTTTGTTCGCTGAACGGGTTTATTTACTATTTACAGTGAAGGGTCTGACAATGAATCTTGCCTGTTAAGACATGCTTAGAGGCAGGAAACAGGTGAATATGAAAGCAGTCCCATAGTAGAAGCGGGGATTTCTCATTCAGGACTTCATTCTGATAAATGCAAAGAACAATGACCATTCTTTACAATTAATACTCGATGTATGATCCTGGTTCTTTGATCAGTGGCTGCGAAAGTACAATTTATTTTTCCGTGTACGCCCTGGTAACCTATTTAGAATAAGTTTGGAGAAATTTATGGTTAAAAATTTGTTTTTATATGGTAAGTTATCCAGCGTTTCTGTTTGTTCTTTTTGTTGCAAACCATTGCTGTTGGAGAACCAGGGACATGGTTATAAGTTATAACCTCATTTGGGGCTTCCCTGGTGGCGCAGTGGTTGAGAGTCCGCCTGCTGATGCAGGGGACACGGGTTCGTGCCCCGGTCCGGGAAGATCCCACATGCCGCGGAGCGGCTGAGCCCGTGAGCCATGGCCGCTGAGCCTGCGCATCCGGAGCCTGTGCTCTGCAGCGGGAGAGGCCACAACAGTGAGAGGCCCGCGTACCGCAAAAACAAACAAACAAACAAAAAAAACCTCATTTGGAAGCGCACAGTATGTGGCAAATATTATGTGTTGACATATAATGAAAATTGCAGTGATTTCATTAATAAATTACAACTCTTAAAGATTCCTATTTATCAGCTATGTTGATAATGAGGGTTGACGTTTTCTATGGAGGTCTTAATGTTAATTGGACCACTCTAGTCCTTTTAAAATCATCTGATTTATTTTTAGGTTTGGATTTGCATTCCGAGAAGGTTGCACTGCATGTTACTGTCAATGTTAAGTGGAATGATGTGTCCTTTTTCTTGCTGTAATGTTCTTCATAGCCCTTTCTGGGCTGCATCTTTGAGGCATCAGCTCAAATGTCTCTTGGCACCTTGGTCTTTTTTCTTTAGAGCAATGATCACAATTGTAGGAATTGTTTTGGGTTCTCGTGTCATACGTTTGCATCAGCTGCAAGACCAGACTCAGTGAGAACTGGACCCACCCGTCTTGTCCTCCCATACTCTCAGTACTAAGCAGGGTGTCTACCACATAGTAACATTCAAAAAAAGATATTGACAAGCAAAGAACAGAGAATGGTTAGAAAAAGGGAGATTGGTGGGAGAGGGAACAGAGAAGGAAAGCGGCGGTTGAGAGAAATTTAAGACCATAACCCCTGATGTAATCACTCTTTAAACTGCAAAATGTGCTAAAAAGCTGTAGGGTTTCAAAGATTTTTGTGTCAGTATGCTTTATTCCATTATATTTGTGTGAATAAGAGAGGTCCATAACAATATAGTCGATTTATGTTACGAGCTGGATTGAGTTAGCTTTTATAGGGCTGCCTGGAAGGCAACTGACAAACATCAGAGTCAAGAGACAAAGCGTCACATGGGGTGACCCATGTGAACTAGAAGATGGGCAACATGATGCTTTGAACTCATGAGACAAACACTGGAGGACCTCTCTTTGCTTATTGGAAGTTTCTATTTTTCACACCTCCTGGTAAATAATATGCAGTCTAAGTATTGATAAGCATTGACAGCTGTAGAATAAAATATTCTAAGTTATATATTGTCAGTTAAGACACTAATCTTTCACGGTTAAATTATTTGCAACATATTTTAAGGAGTAATACAAAATCCCTTGAATATTTGAATAATGTCACATTGGCTTGGATCAAACATTAATTGAATGATTTTGGGGATAGAAAGTGAAGGGATCTCAGCTCGTCTCCTCAAGGAGCTTAGAGTCTAGTTGTATTGAATGTGTCATTGGAATGTAGAAAATATTCTAGACTTGAAACTCAAGGATTTCTGAATTTTAAACTGGACCACCTTTATATAACATTTTAAGGTAGTTTTGAAGAACAGGTTACCTGGATACCCATTTACTTGGGAGATGAGTAAAGACAGTAGGATATAAATACATCCATGCATGCAGTACCTTGTTCTATTCTTTTATTAAATAGTTCAGGCATAACATATATAAAATAATATAATAAAATTCATGTGCCACCACCCGGCTTAAGAAACAAAACGTCGCCAATAAAATTATTTTTCTGCCATTCCATTCCTTTCTCTCTCCCTCCTTTTGATATAGGTTTGTTTTCTCGAGCCTTAGGTAAATTGTATCATTCTGTACATATCGTTTCACAACTTGCTTTAGTGATTCAACCCCTCTCTGCCCCCGATTTATTAATGTAGATATATTTAATTGTAACTTTAATCTTAACTGCTCTATAGTATTGCAGTGTATGATTTTATTCATAATTCATCCAATCCTCTCATGCCAGCCATTGAGCTGGTTTTCAATTTTTCCCAATTGCAAACTTTCCATGAGTATTCCTGTATATCAGCGACTGTAACCGGGAGTGGAATTCCCACTTCCTGAACTTTACTTCACTTTGCCAAGTTGCTCTCCAAAGAGATTTCCCAACTTGTGCTTCCACTGGCAGTTTAGGAGTGTTGCCTCTGTTTCTGTTCTCTGACATTGGCAGATTTCAGTTTTTGTAAGTTTGATGACTGTGCAATCTTGCTGTTTGAATTGCATTGTTCTGATCATTGGTGAGATTGCATGTGCTGCATTGGTATTCTGCTTCTGCTGAGTGGCTTGGTCAGACCCTTCAATGGTGGGGTTTTCTTAAGAATGTATGTATTCTGTAAAAAACCAAAACAAAACGACCAAAAACACCCCAAAAATAACCCAATCAAAAAATGGGCAGGGGCTTCCCTGGTGGTGCAGTGATTGAGAGTCCGCCTGCCGATGCAGGGGACGCGGGTTCCTGCCCCGGTCCGGGAAGATCCCACATGCCGCAGAGCAGCTGGGCCTGTGAGCCATGGCCGCTGAGCCTGCGCGTCCGGAGCCTGTGCTCTGCAACGGGAGAGGCCCGTGTACCGCCAAAAAAAAAAGAAAAAAAAAAAAAAAAGGGCAGAGGACTTAAATAGACCTTTCTCCAAAGAAGACATACAGATGGCCAAGAGACACATAAAACAATGGTCCACATTGCTAATTATTAGAGAAATGCAAATCACAATTACAATGAGGTGTCACCTCACACTGGTCAGAATGCCCATTATCAAAAAGTCTACAAATAATAATTGCTGGAGAGGGTGTGGAGAAAAGGGAACCCTCCTACACTGTCGGTGGGAATGTAAATTGGTGCAGCCACTATGGGGAAACAGTATGGAGGTTCCTTAAAAAACTGAAAATAGAGCTACCATGTGATCCAGCAATCCCACTTCTGCACATATATCCAGAGAATAATTAGAAGAGATACATGCACCCCAATGTTCATAGCAGCATAATTTATAATAGCCAAGATGTGGAAGCAACCTAAATGTCCATCAACAGATGAATGGATAAAGAAGATATGGTATATATACACAATGGAATATTACTCAGCCATAAAAAAGAATGAAATAATGCCATTTGCAGCAACATGGATGGACCTAGAGATTATCATACTAAGTGAAGTAAGTCAGACTGAGAAAGACAAATATATGATGTGATTTATATGTTTATATGTGGAATCTAAAATATACAAATGAACTTATTTACAAAACAAATAAACTCACAGATATAGAGAACAAACTTAAGATTACCAAAGGGGAAGGGGGCAGGGGAGAGGGAATAAATTAGGAGTTTAGGATTAGCAGATACAAACTACTATGTATAAAGTAGATAAACAACAAGGTTCTACTGTATAGCACAGGGAACGATTATTCAATATCTTGTTATAAACTATAATGGAAAAGAATCTGAAAAAGATATGTATATAAAACTGAATCACTTTGTCCACCAGAAAATAACACAATGTTGTAAATGAACTATATTTCAATTAAAAAAAAACAAACCTGGGGCTTCCCTGGTGGCGCAGTGGTTGAGAGTCCGCCTGCCGATGCAGGGGACACGGGTTCGTGCCCCGGTCCGGGAAGATCCCGCATGCCGCGGAGCGGCTGGGCCCGTGAGCCATGGCCACTGAGCCTGCGCGTCCGGAGCCTGTGCTCCGCAACGGGAGAGGCCACAACAGTGAGAGGCCCGCGTACCGCAAAAACAAAAACAAACCTATGTATGCTAAGCAGATGTGTTGTGAAAAATGCCCTATCACCACTGTTAACACATCCTGCCATTTCTCACTATAAATTCATTTTAAACTTCAATGACATGCTCTGTGTCAAAAAGAAAATAATCAGCAATTTGATTTTGCTTGTCTGATTGTGGAAGATGTTGTTGTCTCATGGGGATTCATTGTTGGTTTCCATCGAAGAGTTCTGAGGCTCCACACCACAAAGGCTGAGCCTGAGAGCACAGGCTCTGCGTTAAGAGGCCTGGGCTGACAGCCCCGCTCCCCACTTGCGGGTTTTGAGGACCTGAACAAGCTGCTTTACCTCTTCGAGGCTTGGTCAGCTCCTCTCCCTTCCTCATTGTGAGGTTTAGACACATCGTTGACCAGTACGGTGCCTGCTCTGAGCCAGCCTGCAGTAACCTGTAGTTATTATAATTAGACAAAAGAAATAGCTTGGAAGAACACTTCTTTGCCTATTACCTATTAAACTATAAAATTCCAAGCAGGGTTTCCATGTAGCAAAAAGTATAAAATAGGTGAACATTTTCAAAATTGTTACTACTGCCTTATATCTGTGAAGCCCTTATCCATGTCAATTCACTTTTCAGTATTTTTAAAATCACATTATTTTTTCTTTGCAGTAAATCTGACAGGGAGGGTGGGAAGGTATTATCCCCGTGTCCCTGATGAGGAAAATCTGTGGTGGAGTCAGGGCAAGAGGCAGTGTTTCCCGATTCTTTTACTCTAGGAGGTTTTGTCTTTTGTTTTTGGCTTGTTGGTTTAGTTTTCTTCATTTGGTTTTTGATATCTGGAGTGACTTTTGCCCTTGAAGAGCTTACTAGCAAGGCTGGGAGAAGCAGCTTCCAGCAGTTTGCATTTTATCTTGTTTTCTCTTAAAAGATAAGGGTGCTTGGGAATAAAAACATGAGAGAATTTTCTAAGGAAACTAAAATGTTTTCAACAAATGATGTACTCTCTGCCCACAGGCTCCGCTAGACTCATCCCCCTCATCCTTCAAAACTCACTTAAGGGCACCTCACCCCCCAGATTAGATGAGGGGCCCTCTCTGCACCTGCCATCTCCCCTTTCCCAGTGGCACGTGTCTGGTTTGTATTTGGTGCCAGGGTTCCCTGCTGGTCCCTTAGCACCCTTCCCCCCTCCTTGGTGGTGCTTGGGCCCTTGGGATACAGAGTCAGTGTCCCACCAATGTGCTGAATGAATGGATGAAAACTTACTCCTTGGAAATAAATGTGATGTAGAATATCTGCTTGACACCAAAATGGTCAATAAATTGAACCAGAGGGTAATTGAAATGTCTCATGTATGAAGCATCCACATTGACTTAATTCTTGGTTTACTTTTATCAGACTTGTTTCGGTTATATACAAACAAGCTCAGGGAGGAAGAATCTAGACTGCTAGTTTATCTTGGCTGAGTTTTGTTTTCATTAAGAATAAGTGAAAATGCGTAATTCCATTTTTCTTATTCAATGCTATTACAGCATTAAAATTTACCAAAAAACGAGCCATAATTCTACCATTCGAACTGTATTTCATTTTTCTAAATTTTTTTCAGTTCTTCTGTCCATATGCATCTGTAGGTTTTATCATTATAATCAGTGTCTGTGCAAATTTGTATTCCTCCCTCAGCATATCAAACGTACTTACACTAGTATATATTCCATGTGGCTTTTTAGTGGCTAAATATTTCTGCATTTAAATGATGTACTACAGTGTATATAACAGATTCTATGTTCTTAGACATTTATATTGTTTGCAGTTTTTATTGCTACCAATGATGCTAAAGTGATTCTCTTGGTTTTTATTTTATGTTATCATTTATGTATCTATGTACTTAAACACAGGCATGTAGTAGATTGCATGTAGAGAGCTTGAGGGCATGGTTCTGGAGTCATATTGCCTGGGTTCAAATCCTTGTTCCGCTGATTCCTGGATGCCCTCCCTGGAAGGCTGTGTGACCTTCGTGTATCTATGGTCCATCTCTAAAATGGAGGAAATTCAAGTGCTTCCTAAGGTCACTATGAAGATTAAATGATAAAATATATGTAAATTGCTGAGGACACAGTCTGATACAAAGTGAAGGCTAATTAAAATTTAGCTATTAAAACAGCACTATTTACAATAGGCAAGACATGGAAGCAACTTAAATGTCCATCAACAGATGAATGGATAAAGTCAATGTGGTACATATATACAATGGAATATTACTCAGCCATAAAAAATGAAATAATGTCATTTGCGGCAACATGGATGGACCTAGAGATTAGCATATAAAATGAAGAAAGAAATATCTTATGATATTATTTATATGTAGAATCAAAAAAAGGATACAAATGAACTTATTTATAAAACAGAAATGGACTCACAGACATAGAAAACAAATTTATGGTTACCAAAGGGGATAGTGGGGGAGAGGGAATAAATTAGGAGTTTGGGATTAAAATATACACACTACTGGGCTTCCCTGGTGGCACAGTGGTTGAGAGTCCGCCTGCCGATGCTGCCGATGCAGGGGATGCGGGTTCGTGCCCTGGTCTGGGAAGATTCCACATGTCACAGAGCGGCTGGGCCCGTGAGCCATGGCCGCTGAGCCTGCGCATCCGGAACCTGTGCTCTGCAATGGGAGAGGCCACAACAGTGAGAGGCCCGCATACCGCAAACAAAACAAAACAAAACAAAACAAAAAACACACTACTATATATAAAATAGATAAACAACAAGGATCTACTGTATAGAACAGAGACCTATACTCAGTATCTTGTAATAACCTATAAGGGAAAATAATCTAAAAAAGAATATATATATAATGGAATCAATTTGCTGTACACCTGAAGTTAACACAACACTGTAAATTAACTGTACTTCAATAAAAACTTTTAGCTATTAAATAATCCACGTTTGAGGGACGGATGGAGGTAAGTGGAAGCATAGATGAAATAAGATGATTATCAGCCATAATCTTGCTGATAATTGACGAAGCTGGGTGTAAAGTACAAGGGGATTCACGATACTATTGTTTCTACTTTTTTATATGTTTGAAATTTTTTAATAAGTAAAAGTATACATAATAAAAACATTTTAGCTTTTAAGTTTATTTTTTGGTTTTGAATTATTTTCTTTGGACATGTTTCTAGGAGCGGGGTCACCAGGTGGGATATTTTCATAATCATTGTTTTGAATATGGCCAAATTGCTTTAGTAAAGGATTGTTTGATATATGGTGCTATCCACAAACTCTAAGCCAGTTTTATCACAATCTTAAACAGCATAAGATATTACCATTACATGTTTGTCATCCAATTTTATAAATAAAATGACACCCCACAGTTATTTCCCCCCTTTTATTTTTTAAAAGTTTATTTTTGGCTGCGTTGGGTCTTTGTTGCTGCGCGGGCTTTCTCTAGTTGCGGTGAGCGGGGGCTACTCTGTTGCGGTGCGCAGGCTTCTCGTTGCGGTGGCTTCTCATTACAGAGCACGGGCTCTAGGTGCATGGGCTTCAGTAGTTGTGGCACACGGGCTCAGTAGTTGTGGCTCGTGGGCTCTAGAGTGCAGGCTTCAGTAGTTGTGGCGCACGGGCTTAGTTGCTCCGCGGCATGTGGGATCTTCCCGGACCAGGGATTGAACCCATTTCCCCTGCATTGGCAGGCGGATTCTTAACCACTGTGCCACTAGAGAAGTCCTCCCCCCTTTTAAAGTTAATAGAAACTTCAAGCGTTTTCTTAATTGTGGTTACTGGTAGTTATCATTTATAAATTTTAAAATTATTTACTTCTGTCTTTGGTCCTTTCATCTATAAGGGTTTTATAGGATTCATTTTATGACAGCAGTATAATAGTTTGGTGGAATGAAACTCATTTTAACTGTCATATTTCATTTTTAAGTGAAAGGAGAAACTGTCATCACTATGCAGGTATTGTGATATTTGATTGAAAAAGTCCTTTAATATGTATTCACGGCAAACATATTTTTTGACACTTTTAATGATTATGATCGCCACGTCTTATTTATCTGGAATATGTTCTTGATTTATGGCTGCTATAAATGCGTGGTCAAGCTATGATGAATTGCTCTGAGGTGGCCGCCACCACTGTTCTTTATATAGCGTCCCCTCAGTGTGCTGTCATCCTGATTGTAGACCATCTGCCACCAGAGGCCAGGCTGCAGATGTCCCTTGTCAATGAAATTTGACCTCAGTAAATTTGCACGTGTCTTTGGAAGGGCAGGGAATCTACCATTCTGCTTTTACGGTATTGCACATTTATGATGAACATACTCATGTTTGCTTTCTCTCTTCATCAGTCCCTGCTTTTCATGATACTAATCAGAATTGCTAATTCCAGTACAGATCATGATCACAAATTCTCTGTAGCTCTTAAAATGTGTTCAGCTGCCTATCATTAAGATACTGAGTAATGTTTTTACTCACCTTTTCAGTTTCCTCCTACGGGGCTGGCACATTTCTGTTATATTATTACAACCTACATATTTAAAATTTTAGAATAAGGCCTAATATTGTTCAGTGGTTTATTTAAACTTTATAGTTTTCTGTGTTTAAACCTATAATTTGTAAATGATAGCTTTTTAAAATGGATTTCTGGTGCACTGGAGAGCCACGTTTTATGCCATCTTCGTAACCATAGGGACCGAAAGGTGACAGTGTATGAAGCCCTCTATATTTCATTTTCATATTATTTATTACTTGACAACTGGCAAGAGGGGCATAAAATTGTTTTGTCAGATTTGCAAAAGAAGTTTCTTACAAAAAGCTTTTATAGTACACAACACGTACGTAAATTCTCATATAATTGTCCTTTTAAGATCAGCCTGGTAGTTTTGTTGCTGTATTTTTCTTTTTTCATTTTTTTGGAGAACTTTTTTTTTAGTATATATCTATATTTATTTTATTTAGGAATAATTGACACCAGGTGTACAACATAATGATTCGACATTTTTATACATAGCAAAATGATCACCATGATAGTCTAGGTAACATCCATCACCATACAGTTATAAGCGTTTTTCCCTTTTTTTCTTGTGATGAGGACTTTTAAGATCTACTCTTAGCAGCTTTCAAATGTGCAATATTAACTATAGTCACCATGCTGTAGGTTATATCCCCATGACAATTATTTTATAGCTGGAAGTTTGTAACTTTTGACCCCCTTCACCCATTATACATCCCACCCGCCCCGCTCCCACCCACTCCCACCAGCCCCTGGCAACCACTGTCCTCTGTTGAAAAACTTTTTTTTTTTAATTTATTTAAATTTTTGAATTTTATTTTATTTTTTTATACAGCAGGTTCTTATTAGTCATCCATTTTATACACATCAGTGTATACATGTCAACCCCAATCTCCCAATTCATGTGCCCCACCCCCCACCCCCGCTTTCCCCCCTTGGTGTCCATACGTTTGTCCTCTACATCTGTGTCTCTATTTCTGCCCTGCAAACCGGTTCATCTGTACCATTTTTCTAGGTTCCACATATATGCGTTAATATATGATATTTGTTTCTCTCTTTCTGACTTACTTCACTCTGTATGACAGTCTCTAGATCCATCCACGTCTCAACAAATGAAATGAAATGAAAAACTTTTAAGGTTAAAAAAATCTGCCATGATGGAAAGAGCCTATCAGTTGTTTAAAGTAAAGATGCGAAATTGAAAGTAAGACTCCCCTCCCTTTTTCGTCAGTAATCTTTAGAAAAGTTCAAATAAACTTTAAGCCTGAGTTTGACATAAGATTATGTGATTGGCTAAATGTGGATACTGGTCATGAGACTTAAATAAGCAAAAGCACCTTTTAAAAGATCTGATACTTATAATCAGGAAAAAATAGAGTTCTAAAACTTTTATATAAATCTAAATTGTGTCTACGAATATGTGTTTGTGGGTATGTTGTATATATATTTTATAAAACTTATGAAAACAATTCCCGAAATAGCGTTTCTACTTAGATAAATATAAATACAAATGTGGATATAAACATCCTGGTTAAACAAAGAAATAGAAAAAAGGTGAGCTTTTGAGTTTTTCAAAATGTTGATTGTAGTCATTTTAGGAAAGATGTATTATTACTTGTCAAACAGCCAGTAGGTTCATCCCAGAGTAGAGTGAGTCAGGGCTGTCCTCCTAGATATACTTACCTCCCCTTGCAATTCTAGCTTCACGGTGAAACTTGAGGATGATAACATTTAAAATAGAGGAATTTGTTCATGTGCTGGTAGTAAACTCCATTTAGCATACTTTCCTGATATAGTCCCTGTTCCTTGCCCTGGTACAAACACTCTTCTCAGATTATCAGTGAGTTCTGTCTCTAATTGTTTTACCCACATTTGAGGACCTTTCCTCCTCTGCATTCCATGCTGAACATAAAGAGACACCTGTCTGACTTCCTGCCCACTTCACAGTGTCAAGGTGAATGTGGCCAAATCTATCTGCTTCTTGGCCTCCTGTGGTCCTCCTAGACCATCTTATCTTCCTTTTTATGGACCGAGTCCCTGAAGACAAGCAGCCTCCTGACCCCGGTGCCCTCGCTCCCTCGTCCTGCTCGGACATCCCCACACTTCATTCATTCAAACAATCACCTGGCTTTCACTGTCTTCCCTTTCTCTCCTTCAGTTCTCTTGGTCATTTAAAAATATGCTTGGGGTTCAAGCGGGTTCACAGGTCAAACCTGATTTAAAAGGAGTGGCTGGAGGAAATCTGGAGATCTAACCAGTAGTAGATTTTTCACTCCACGTCTGCATGTGGCATCTCTGTTGCTGAGGGCAGCCTGTGTTTTAACCCTGGTTCTGCCAGGTACTGCACTGTGACCTTGGGCAAGTTACTTAAACTCTCTGTGTCTGAGATTTTTTTATAATGGAGATGATAAAAATCCTTATAGAGTTGTAGTAGAAATTAAATGAATGAATAAAGCATCCATGATGGCGCCTGTCAGAAAGTGAGTGCCACGTAACTTGTACTGTAGTCATTGCTGTTCTCCTCCCAGGAGTGGGCCTGTTATTGTCGTTTCTGTCAGCTCTCCCGGAGGCTCGGAGCTGACCCGGGACTTGTCGTTTCTGTCAGGGCCTCTCTTCCCTTGGCACAGTGACATTTGCACTTTGGCTAGTGACCTGTCCCTATGTTTATTTTAGAATCCATCCTAAAACTAACATCCTCAAATACGTGTATTAGCTGGTCATGACAAAAATACCAGAATTTTTATCAAAGAGAAAACACAAGCTGCAGTGTATGGGCACAACGCTGTAAGAGTTAAAACACACCTGTCAAATGACTCTAGCTTGGCTGAAAACCAAAACAAAACAAGTTTGCTTTCATCCCCTATTTTTTGGCCACCTAGAAAGCCAACAGCTCTCACCTGATGGGGACATTCACTCATGGGCTGACCCTCTGGGTCCTGTGTGGCGTTAATAGTTTTCTGCCCAAAGCTGCTCTTGCCTAGCTGGAGAACTGCATCTTGATAAGCTGTGCTTCAAAGTAAAGAAGACGCAGAACATCATTGCTGGTCAGCGCACTGACCTTCGGGGTCTGGGCGAGTAAAGTGGTGCAAAGTGGTGTCTCGGGGTCAGCCAAGTCCGTGCTGTGACGGCCGTGCCTTCAGTCAGTTTTCATTCATGGGTGCTGAGCCTCGGAGAGGCTGTGGGTCTGAGAAGCTTGGATCACTCCTTAAAAGTGAGTAACAATAAATCAACCTTCTAGACACCACCGCTTTTCCGGCGTACCAGATCTGGAGGGGATGACGACTAGCAGGGAGGGCTCTGACTCTGTCCTGAGCCTGCAGCTGGCGGTGGACCATCTGTGGCCAGTGCCAAGCTAACAGGTAGAGGTCTCAGGTTATGTGCCTGTATCAATGATTAGTAAAGAGCAAAAGGCATGAGAGACACGTGCGTAACTGGGAATAGTATCTTTTTATTCCTCATGTAAATTTGTGGTGAACCATTTGGTTGGTCCCTTTGGAGAGTTGGCATTCGTTTAGAATTTCTTACCTATCTTAATTTACAATGGGATTGTTATTTTTCTCTTTTATAAAAGTGAAGTATAGTTGATTTACAATATCATGTTAGTTTCAGGTGTACAGCACAGCAATTCAGTTATACATGTGTGTACATATATATATTATATATTATATATATTATATATAAAATATATATTATATATATATTATATATATATATTCTTCTTCAGATTCACTTCCCTTATAGCTTATTACAAAATATTGGGTATAGTACCTTGTGCTATACAGTAGGTCCTTGTTGGTTCTCTATTTTATATACTGTATAGTAGTGTGTATATGTCAATCCGAGTTTTCTAAGCTAGATGTCTTTGGAATAGAAATTTTACTCAGCTTCTACTTGTATTGAGGGTAATCCATGACAGTCTACCAGTCCTGGTCTTTGAATGGTTTTAGGGGGCTCTGAAAGAGAAAGAAAAGAGTTGCTCAGCGACAGTGTCATAGTGTAAGGGTGTGAGTCACCATTATGTTCCCCAGCCAGAGTTGCTGGGACAAAATGAGATGAGTCATGTTGAAAGACCCATGTCTGACACGTGGTATGTGATCATTAATTCCTCTCCCCATGGCGTTAATTAGTACTTAGAACACTGAAATAGGTTTCACTAAGAAAACCAACAGCTCCATAAGAGCAATGTATAGCATTTATTTTTATAGTTATTTCTTAAAAATCAATATTGCAAACATACGAAAATAATTGAAAATCAGCATATACCCCAATGTACCACATAGGTTTCAAATGTTAAAATTTTGCCATAAATGCCTTAAATTCTTAATGGCATGAAACCTTACAAATATAGTGGTAAGTCACCTTCCCTACCTGAGCATACCTCATCCTTTCCCTGACTTTTGCGAGAGAACTCTATCCTGGCGGCGTGCATTCTCCCCATCAGTGTTTTTAACTTAGACTACATACCTATGTATTCATAAATAATATATAGTGTTATATGTTCTATAAAAGTTTACGTAAGCAGTATAATAACGTAGTGCATCCTTTGAACCTGTGTTTTTCACATACTCATTTGAGGTTTGAGTGTAGAACTACTTCCTTTTAGCTGCTGTGTAGGATACCATTGCCTGAAATATTCCATAACTGATTTAGATACTTCATATATGTTATTTATTTATCACAAAACACTGTGAGGGGGCTTCCCTGGTGGCGCAGTGGTTGAGAGTCCACCTGCCGATGCAGGGGACGCGGGTTCGTGCCCCGGTTCGGGAGGATCCCACGTGCCGCGGAGCGGCTGAGTCCGTGGGCCGTGGCCTCTGAGCCTGCGCGTCCGGAGCCTGTGCTCTGCAGTGGGAGGGGCCGCAGCAGTAAGAGGCCCGCGTACCGCAAAAAAAAAAAAAAAAAAAAAAACACCACCACTGTGAGGTGTTTTCGACTGGGTTTCAGAGCATGTATTCAAACTCAGGTTTCTCCAATTCCATTAAGCCATGCTTTCAATAAATATCAACAAAATAAAGTTGGAAAGAATGAGCCAGCAGGCTGTCTGCTAGTGTGTATCTCTGGGATCCGAACGTAAGGGAACTTGGTGGTTATCTCTCTTCCTGGCCTGGGGCCGGCAAGCTCAGGGCAGCCTAGTCTGCACTGGGGCTGCACTGCAGGAGGGCCCAGGGTCAGTGGGAGTCAGCTGCAAATGTGGTAAAGCAATGACATTTAGAAAAAAATTGATTTACAATGTTGTGCTTCAAGTATACAGCAAAGTGATTCAGTTATACATATATAAATACGTACATATACTCTTTTTCAGATTTTTTCCACAGATATCGTTCCCTGTGCTATACAGTAGATCCTTGTTGTTCACCCATTTTATATATAGCAGTGTGTATCTGTTCATCCCAAACTCCCAATTTATTTCTCCTCCCCACCTCTACCCCCTTTGGTAACCATAAGTTTGTTTTCCACGTCTGAGTCTATTTCTGTTTTGTAAAAAAGTTCACCTGTATCGTTTTTTTTAGATTCCACATAAAAGTGATATCGTATGATACTTATCTTTGTCTGATTTTTTTCACTTAGTATGATAATCTCTAGTTCTATCCATGTTGCTGCATATAGCACTATTTCATTCTTTTTAATGGCTGAGTAATATTCCTGTGTGTGTGTGTGTGTGTGTGTGTGTGTGTGTGTGTGTGTATACACCACATCTTCTTTATCCATTCATCTGTCAATGGACATTTAGGTTGCTTCCATGTCTTGGCTATTGTGAATAGTGCTGCTGTGAACATTGGGTACATGTATCTTTTCTAATTAGCGTTCTCTCCAGGTATCAATAACACTTTTGAGTCCTAAAAGACCCTGAGGGACAGAGAGAGGTTTTAAAAGAAGTGTTAAGTCATGGACCCAGCCCTCAAGGAATTTAAAATCTAGCAAGGGAGACAAAACTAACATGAAACAGAACAACTGGATGCAGAACAGCTCGGTGTGTGCTGTGCCCCCTGCCCTCTTTTACAGAAATGGGATATCCTGTATCCTGTATTTTTCCCCGCATCTTGATTTCTCCCTCAACAATACCTTCTGGAAATCCTCTCAAGGTATCTAGCATAGAACTAATTTATTTTTAAAGCCTGTGTAATATTCCATGCTATGGACATATCATCATTTATTTGACTATTCTCTTATTAATGGGTCATCTCCTATTCACTGTTAATGGCTAAAAAACTTTAATAGTTAATGTCCTCGTATATATGTCCCTGTGTGTTCAGATTTCGGCAGGAGAGCTTACCAAGAGTGGCATGATTGGAGAGGAGGGCATATGTATTTTTAATTTTAATTGATGCTGCCAGATTGCTTTCTAAAAAGGCTAGAATTCATATTTCCCCACCACCAATGTATGAGTGTCCTCTCCTGACATTGTCACTTCTAATAGTTACATCTCTTTTTAAGTGTCTGACAGTATATAAAGTTATATCCAGTTATCATCATTTTCTGCAGCCACTAGGGAATATAAATGCCTTTTTTGGACATTATGTTGGTTATTTTTGCTGTGCTGTCTACTGCTCGTCTTTTGCCTGATTGATATTATTAGCCTTTGGGTTTTTCCTTGTTTAGTTTGTAAGAGCTGTTTATATAGAACAGATATCAACACTTTGTCATCTGTATTACAAATATTTGGACCAGCAATATCATTTGTCTATTGGCTTTGTTTACCAGCCAGATCACTGAAGGATGATAGCAGCAAACTGCGTTTCATCAGCTCAAAGAAAAATCTAATTAGTTCCATAAGTTAAGTAACCTTTTGGAAGGGTCCATGAGTGAAGTATGATGTCAATGGGTATGGTACAATCTGCTCGTTGACGAATGTGGTAACTCACTGCATCACCCAAATTTTCTATCACTTATGCTTTTCTGATGTTCTTCAAGCCACAGGGAGGAATACTCACATGTGTGCCTGACGTATAGGAAAACACAGTTTGATTTTCAAGTAGCTCTAATGCACTCAGCTGATCTCTCTTCCTTATGGAAATAGAGTCCTGAAATACTGTATCTTTTTTAATTTTTAAATTTTTATCTTTTTAGAAATCACACCATCCTCAAAGCCTCATCCACCTGTTGTGGGCAAAGTGACTCATCACAGCATTGAATTATACTGGGATCTGGAGAAGAAAGTCAAGCGGCAGGGACCTCAGGAGCAGTGGTTCAGGTTTTCTATTGAAGAAGAAGACCCCAGAATGCACACTTATGGTATCATTTATACGTAGGTGCAATGTTGAACTGCTTAACACTTTGCTTTGATTTCTTGATTAGCTGGAATGGTTTCTATTGTCTCCAAGAAGACTCATTTTGAAATTGAAGGAATGAGTCAGCATCATTTGCATTCATTCTTTTCATGAGTGATGAATTTTGGAAAATAAGGGTGAGGAGTCACTTTGAAATTAAACCTCCTAGACCTTTGAGAGCCCCTTAGGCTTCTGAAATATTCTAATGGTATATTAAAAAAATCCAAAACGTAGAGACAGAATCAAAGCTGAGTTGGATGAAATCAGATGAGGTTCCCCTCAGGCTGTTCTGTTCACAGGACCTCGGGAAGTTGTTCCCTTGTTAACTCTTTCCAACCAACCTGCTACCTCTCTCAGCCTCCATCAGAACCTGTCTTTTTTGCCTTTTCCTTGAATGCACTTCCTTCTATTTTCATACAGCTGGTTCCTTTACACCATGCACATATTATATCAAATACTGGCCCCTCCTCAAAAGGCCACCTGAAGTAGCCGTTCTTCCACCCAGCTGTCCTCTCTGCCATGACCTTGTTTCATTTGCGTTGTGAAACCTAGCTCTGCCGGAGTCATTTTACTGTTTACTGTTCATTTTCTGTCTCCCTACCGGCATCTAAACTCCACGAGAAGCAGGTAAGTTTCCTGCTTGCTTAAGGCTCTTTCCCCAGCTCCAAGACAGTGTCAGCACATAGGAGGCCCTCAAAATATTTGTTGTGTCAATAAGTAAATGAATGCAACAGGAATAATCAAGAAGTCATTTTTTTTTGCTTAGCCTTCACTTCAATCCTTATTTCTTCCTTTGACAGCTTTACTGCTTGCAAAATGACTTTGTGTTTTAGGAAGAAGACCAGAAATGAGTTGCAGATACGGTTTTATATTAAACTT
Organism: Leucopleurus acutus; assembly: GCF_964270905.1. Taxonomy (NCBI): domain Eukaryota; kingdom Metazoa; phylum Chordata; class Mammalia; order Artiodactyla; family Delphinidae; genus Leucopleurus; species Leucopleurus acutus. The sequence goes on along the minus strand of NC_139156.1, from coordinate 6,431,448 downwards.
TTAATTTTGACATAATTGTAGCTTCACATCTGGCTGTAAGAAATAATACAGAGAAATCCCATGTACCTTTTACCATTTTCCCCAGTGGTAACATTACGGAAAACTGTAGGGCAATATCACAGCCGGCATCCTGGCACTGCTGCAGTCAGGGGACAGGTGCAGCGCTTTGCTGGACTTTTCTCCAGGTGGCGTTGTGGTAAGGGTGCTGATGTGAGGGTACCTACGCAGGCTTCAACTGTTACCTGAACCATGGTATCCCTGCGATTTGATGAACGATTCTTTGTACGCAGAAAAGAAAACATGCATTTACCTGAAATGTAGTTGCCACATGAAAATAATTCCTGGCCCGACTACTTGAAATATTATTTTAATCATGTCATGTCATGTGTTATTCTCTGGTAAGTAGTTTCCACCCAAAAGCATGAATGATGATATAACAAGTATATCTGTGGAGAGAGAAAAAGGTATTTTATTTACCGTGTTTCTCTTGCACCACAAACCATGCTTGGGCAGGTTAGGTGGGGCTGTCCTGGGTGCTCCGTTGTGTCTCCACTTCTCCTTTGCTGGGTGATCAGCCATGTCCACTGGCCTCCAGCCAGTGTGTCTCTGTGTTGTTATGTTTTCCCCAGAGGCCTGAGTGTGCTGTCTGGCCCGGGAACTCACCTGGACGGTTGCCTGGCATTGCAGAGCCAGCAGTGAGGCCTTCAGACCCCAACCCTAAGCGAGGTTGTGAGATGCTCACTTTCCCTCAGAGAATTAGCACAAACCTTGACACTAGGTGGCAGAGTTAGACTGTGTTAATCTTGACCTCTTTTCTCCATTATATCGCTTTTCCCTAGGTGTATCGTTAAAACCAGCAAATGCCTTTCTTTGAAAAAGCGATTATCTAGACTATCTGACCTTGGGATTGTGGATTTAAGAACTTCGTCTTGACCTGTCAGTTTCTGTTCATCTTCTCCAACAGCCAGTCTTGAATCAGTGCTGTTGTCTTTGACACGGGCTCTCCTCACAGCCAGTTATATCTAGTTTTCATGAGTTCTCCCTTTGCACATCCCTTCTATGCTTTCCCTTGTTAGATTGTGGCATTTCCCCTACTAGGACGCAAGTAGGATCTGTTTTCTGACTAGTCACTGCTGAATCCCCAGGTCCTACAACCGTCCAGCTTATTTGCTGATTGAATGAATTGGCCATTGCCCTCTCTCCCTTCCTTCTATCTTGCTAGTTTAATTTTCTTTTTAATCTTCCTTTTGTCAGATTGTCTTTGATGGGTTTCCATTGTTTGAAGAATGAAGGCCCAACTCCTTACACTAACATCTGATGCCCTTCACAGTTTGCCCACAACCTGCCTTTCTTGCTGTTTCTTATTTCTGGGCATAAACCTTCCCACGAAATCTGCTTTACTGTCCTTCGAGTATGCCTTGACTTCTCCTGCATGTGTGTTCAGCTGTTTTCTCTGTTCAGACAAATCTCCCCTGCTCCATCCTTTCTTCCACCCAAGTCAGATTCTACCTCGACTGAGAAGCTCCCTTTACTATCCTATTATCTACCCCGCTAAATTCCTATGATAATTGGTACCCTTATCATGCATTTCATTCATTCCATCAGCACCTACTGTGTGCCACACACTGTTTTGGATGCCAGGGATACAGCACTGGACAAACAGACAAAAGTGCCTCCCTCGTGATGAGGAAGACAAGCGATGAATAAGATGCATAAGTAAACATATAGTGTGTCAGATGGTGGTTAAGTACCAAGTGGAAAGCAGAGGAGAATAGTTGGGGGCTTGGAGTGGAGGTGAAGAAGGCTTCACTGAGAAGATAATCTGTGTAAAGAAGCAAGTGAGGGGTATCTGGAGCCTCATGAGCCTCATGGAAGAACATTCCAGGCAGAAGGCACAGCAGGCAGAAACATCTGGAGGCGGGATCGTGCCTGGCGTTCCAGAAACACTGAGGAGTGAAGTGAATGAGTAATGGGATGGGGCCAGCACGGGGACGGGTCTTGGGGGCTGTCACTGTGCGGTGAGAAGCCACTGGACACTGATAAACTGGGGAGGGCTCTGGTGCATATGCTCCGTGAGGGTCACTCTGCCTGCTGAGTGGAGGACAGGCTGTGAGGAGGGAAGGCGGCCAGAGCAGGGAGGGCTAATTAGGAAGCTTCTGCAATAATTTAGGTGGGAGATAACAGAACAGTGTGAAAAGTGGTGAAATCAGGGCTTGTGAAGATAGATTTGAAGAATTTGCTGGTGCACCAGATATGGGATGTGAGAGAAAAGATAGTCAAGGGGCGTCAGTAGCATCTCAGGATCGGCCCCACTGGGCTGCAGGAAGCAGCAGCTCCGGAAGCTCAGTGGCTCCCAACGGCAGCCGTGTATTTCCCACACGGAACACCCATGGTGTGTCGCCAGGCTGGTGGAGTGGGCTCTGCCTGAACGTGGCTACTCATGGTGCCAGCAGAGGCAGAGATTGGGGCTCCCCGTTTCTTGAAGCTTCCACCCGGAATGACACACTGCACCTCTGTTTATACTTCATTGCTCAGAGCAAGTCCTGCCACGTCTGAGCTCCACAGCACAGGGTTGTAGAATCCTTGGGAGGGCACCAAGTACCTGTGAACAAAATCCAATCTTCCGCAGGTGGCACCAAGGTTTTGGCCTGAGCAGCTCAAACCACGGAGACTCGGGATGCAACGGAAGCTCGTTTGGGGACGATCAGGCATCCAAGTGGAGACATCAAGGAGGCAGTTGGGGAAGAACCAGCCAGGGGAGAGTCTGGGCTGGAGAAATGGATTTCAGAGTCATCAGCAGGTGGTGGGATTGGAAAGCTGGGAGTGAAACATAGTGGGAGAAGAGAAGTCTGGGAACTGAGTCTTTGGGCATTTCAGTACTTACTTTGTTATGTTTCATGTTTGCTCAGCTCTTGCATCAGATATTTGCTTTGGCTGATAACAGAAATAATGGTATGCTTTACACTTTGATATATATCCTCTACTGGAAATAGAACTTGGAAAAGTTCTAAGATTGCTTCATCCTTTGAGCTACCATGCCTGGGCCGTGTAAAGAAGTGCATCTCCAGACATTCGATACACAGCTGCTCTGAGATGTCCCTGTGTCTGTGCTGCAGTTGGTGTCACCCCTGTGTCTGCATTGTAGTCGTGGAGGACCCTAGTGGGCAGCTGTGTCTCTGGTCCTCTCCGTGGGGCCACTCTACTGATGCTGTGAGAGCCTCCAGCCTCCAATCACTGTGCCCAGTGGCATCTGTTTTCTCAGACGGTTCTGTAATTTATCTTTCCAGGGGTTATGAAGGTGCTGTTTGCTTCATGGTGATCTTATGACGTTTAGCACCGTTGGATTTTATTGGGGGCCCTTTTAGTTTTATTTTGGTCTAAACCTATGTTAAGTCTTTGCCACCTGGCAATTAAATTCCATTGAGGTTTGAGGATTGTAGTCTCACTGAGCTCCTAAAGATCTTTTCAGATGCCACAAATTGAGGGCTCAGTTTCTATGATTCAAATAGCTATAGTTATGCACCTCTGCTCATGTAACAATAAAACCCACGCACTCACAAGATTACTTTGTGCTGAGCTGATATATTTTAGTGTATTGTTGTTGTTGTTGTTGTTTTTTTTTAGACCATATGCAGTTTTTCTGAACATTTGTCTTGGTTTCAGAGCCTTTTCTTTCATGGTAAATATATTTGTATCTAGTTTTAACACTTCTGTTTTTTTGGCTTCTTAAGGCTGTCGGTATCATTTCCTAATTGTCTTTATTATAGTTTCTTTGTTGTTGGTACATGATGTATCAGTTATCTACTGCTGCGTAACAAACTGTCCCCAACTTAGTGGTTTTGGTCAAAGTGTAAAATACACACTTGCTCATGATCCTACAATTTGGGCAGCGTGGGGAGGGCAAGTCTCTGTCCCACGTGATCTTGGCTGGTGCAGCTCTTTTGGGGCTGAAGGATCCAAGTGGTGTCACTCATGTGTCTGATGCCTCTGCTGGGGCAGTGGGGACAGTGGGTGGCTGACCAGGCTCCTGTGTTTTCCTTCATTGTCTGGCATTTTCCAGTGACTCTCACCAGGCAACGTGTCCCTCCAGTGGGGAAGTTGAACATCTTTACATGCAACTGGCTTCCAAGGGAGCAAGAGCAGAAGCTGCCAGGAGTATTAGGGCTGGGCCCAGAATTGTATAGCATCCCTTTGCCACATCCCATCCTATTTAAGGGGAGAGGAATTTGACTCTTAACGGTGGGAAGAGTACGTGCAGCTGCAAGATGGGAGGGGTAGCTAAAGGCCACCTTGACTGACGTGGCTTCTTTAGGTGGAGAGAAATATGCTTCAAGGAAGGGTAGTCTCAGTGAAGAGGGCTGCGTCCACCCTTGAAGGGCAGGAGAACACAGGCGAAGGTCAGAAGGGCCTCAACGTCCCCCGCCCCCCCCCCCCCCCAACTTCTCTCGGTTAGAGCTCTGCCCAAGAAGTCATTTAGGTTTTGGTGCCTGGAGTAACTTGTGATGCAGAAAAGGGGGATCTCCGAGTATTCTGGACTTCATTTCAGCTTAAAATTTTACGTTTTGGATAATCGACAAAGGGAGAGAAACGCAAAGGGCAAAGGGTCTTTGGAAATCATCTCCTGTTTTCAAACATGGTCCTCCAGGTCTCTGAGCTGAGACTCCTCTCAGGAGCACAGATCCAGACCTGCCTGATCACCCGGCACTAGATTTTTCTGTCAGTTACCCTTTGCTCTCACCTAACCATTCATTCCCCTGGGATTCCTTGTCCTTCCAGTCCACGTGGCTTTCTCAGACTGCCTGGGTCCTTCCTTCCCCTGCCTATCCTCCTGTCTGTTCTGGAAGTTGCTTGCCCCATGTCTCACTTTACATCAGAGGCCTCTCTGCTAAGGACATGCTTTGGGGCCCCCTCTCCCCTCACTCACTCCTCACGGTAGAGGAATTGCTTGTCTGATGGGTGAGTTTGGGAGCTAGAAGGCCTTCTGGGTCGTCTTAAACTATCCTGAAGCATTCTCCTCCCCCTGGAGCAATGGTGGGCTTGGCTGTCTATGCACTGGGCACTGTGCCTGCATCTTTGGGGAGACACTACTTTTCCAGTGGGTTTATCAGTAATGATGGCAACTCCAGCGCTGTCATTTCAGCCTGATGCAGCTGTCACGCCTCACTGTCCTGGACTGCCCCTGTTCTTGCACCCATCAGCAAGAGTTGACAGATGCATCTCGGCCCTGAACTGGTCCAGGGCTGCATCCCCAGCCCAGCCCAGCACCTCCCAGGTAGTGGGCACTAGATAGGTTTGGTGAGTTGCATGGAAAGGAATTGATGTATACATATTTAGGTAGCACATCAATATTTTTGAAAGATTAGTTGTGAACCCCAAAGTATGATTCTGGCCTCTGTACAAGTCTTCTGAGAATGAAGGGAACGTTATAGACAGAAAATGGGAAAAAAAGTGGTAAGCCTGGCCTCCAAGGGGCTGTGGAGAGTGTCCTGAAGGGAGGAGGGCAGGGCCTGGGCTGGGTGTGGAAGCAGGAAAGAAGAAAAGAGCTGGAGATAGCACATCTGCACTCCCTCTCCACCCACCCTGCACACATACAGATCAAGTCTTTGAGGTGTAAGGAGAGACAGATTTAGATGAAGCCTTCGAAAAGAGATACGTGGAATTTAATCAGATGCTAATAAAGGTTTTCGGCAGCAAAGGGAGCTGAGATTTTGGGACTGTTGGGATAGACATACAACTCCTGGGACCTTTGGAGACCTGGTATCCTAGAAAGTGCGGCAAGTCAAAACCAGACCCCCAGGCCCTGCTTCGCGACCAGAGGGCCGGGGTCTCGGCACCTTCACTGGGTCTCAGCGTCTCCTGAGCCGGCAGCACTGCCCGCCTGCGTTTCCTGGTGCTCGTTTTTCAGCTCCAAACGATCCAACTCAAATCTTTCTGCCTGGAGGCCTGCAGGTTTCCATCGCAGCCTCTAATCAGTTTTCGGCTCTCCAAGTGTTCAGCACCTGCTTCCCACAAACGTTTTCCTAGGTGAACCTGACCGTGTGGCGTGATAGGAGAGTCATTTCTGTGCTGCCCACCTCCCCAGCTGCTCGGGGGCTCCGACCAGTCACGCCCTCTCCCTGCGGTGGGATTTTGCCAGCAGTAGGTCCACAGCGGCGCCCATCCACCTGAAGACCCCACTCAGCAGTCACGTGTGTGCTACCTGGACTGCCGAGCTTAGCTTTCAATTGTGAAACTTTGCCGTATGAGGACAAAAAAAATCATGAGTTAACGTGATCATTTCTCCAACGTACAAAATCGCGAGCCAGCTGTGTGTCGCCCTGGGGGAGGGGGGCTGCGGCATCGAGGGCACCTGCCGGGCAGGGGTGGACGCCTGTCCTGTCCTCCGTGCTCAAGAGTTCAGCCCAGGGTGAGAGACGGACAGCCACCAAGGTCAGCTCTGTACCGGGGGTAGACAGTGCTCAGAAATCCCTCCCACTCTCCCTTCTAATACCTTTCAGAGGACGCTGCCCCGATTACCTGGTGTCATCATCACGTGTGTCTCCTTCCGTCTAGGGGATATGCGACTAAGCATGTCGTGGAAGGTCTGGACCCACGGACGCTGTACAGGTTTCGACTGAAGGTCACCAGCCCCTCCGGAGAGCATGAGTACAGCCCGGTGGTCTCGGTATCTACGACCAGTGAGTATGCAGAACCCGAAACTCATTTGTCTAAAGGTGACAAGCAATGTGAAGGTGAAGGTATTCTGCTTTCTGCTCGGCCTTACCGGAAACAGAAACTGTTCCATTTCTAAGCACTGTGATAACATTGTTCACTGGCCGGGCCTGGCCGTCACATAAGGGAGGTTGAATTACGCTTGAACAAATGCAAGAGCTGTTTTTGAGCCAGCGCTTCCCTGGGAGGGCACATTCAGGAAAAAAGGATGGAGTCACCTTTCTCCGGAAATGGGCCAGAAGGGTGCGGGCCGAGCAAGGGTTCCCACGCGGAGAAACAGGCTGCCCCCCGGGCGACCTCAGGTGAGAGGTCCACTCAGCGTTTTGTCCCTTTTAGACAGCTTCAGTGTATCCGTCAAGACTTGACACAGCAAGTGTCAAGTTGATCCCTGGGAACCTGTGGGTGAGAAACAGTGAACAGCGAACAGCGCTGCTCTGTCCACAGCACGCGGGGAGGGGGCCCACACAGAGGTGGGGACAGAGGCCGCATCTTTGCCCAGGGCAGATCTAAGGGTGCAAATATTTTCTGGGATCAGTATTTTCTTTCTTTCTTTTTTTTTTTTTTTTAAAGAATTTTTGTTTTTAATTAAGTTATATTTGGCTGCGTTGGGTCTCTGTTGCTGCGCGTGGGCTTTCTCTAGTTGTGGCGAGTGGGGGCTACTCTTCCTTGTGGTGCACGGGCTTCTCATTGCGGTGGCTTCTCTTGTTGCGGAGCATGGGCTCTAGGCACGCAGGCTTCAGTAGTTGCAGCACATGGGCTCAGTAGTTGTGGCTCGCGGGCTCTAGAGTGCAGGCTCAGTAGTTGTGGTCCACAGGCTTAGTTGCTCCGTGGCATGTGGGATCTTCCCGGACCAGGGCTTGAACGCGTGTCCCCTGCGTTGGCAGGCAGATTCTTAACCACTGCGCCACCAGGGAAGCCCCTGTGATTGGTATTTTAAAACATTTTGAAGGTGTGTGTGTATGAAATGCCATCTTTGAACTAGAATATTGTGAAGATTAAAACGGTCAGAAGTGTTTTTCACTTCTGAAAATACCCACCCACCGAAAATACAGACAAATTTTTTTTTTTTAAGAAGATGTTGGGGTAGGAGTTTATTAATTTATTTATTTTTGCTGTGTTGCATCTCCGTTTCTGTGTGAGGGCTTTCTCTAGTTGTGGCAAGCCGGGGCCACTCTTCATCGCGGCGCGTGGGCCTCTCACTATGGCGGCCTCTCTTGTTGCGGAGCACAGGCTCCAGACGTGCAGGCTCAGTAGTTGTGGCTCACGGGCCCAGTTGCTCCGCGGCATGTGGGATCCTCCCAGACCAGGGCTCGTACCCGTGTCCCCTGCATTGGCAGGCAGATTCTCAACCACTGCGCCACCAGGGAAGCCCCCAGACAGATCTCTTTTTGATTGCACAAAGGGAGTTAAACATTATTTAAAATTTTTGTGAGTTAAACGTTATTTTAAAATTTCAGTCAATGTAGCATTTGGCTTGTATACATATATATATATTTTTTTTTTTCTGTGACTTTCAGTTGTGTCCTTTAGGCATTTACTGATGGACATTTTTGTGCAGATGAAAGGTAATTCAGATTTTGAGTTCGTTCATAACACCTTCCATTGCAAACAAGGCATTAGGGGATTGGATCTCAGTTTAGCGAACTGAGAATTTAGTTAAAGCTGAGGGTGGTGATGCCATATATACCCCGCAAACAGTGCTCAGCAAGCCGTGGAGAAATGGAGTTTCAGAGGAGACTTTTGATGTGAAATGGTCGACTCCAGAGATGCAGGTCAGGAAAGAGGGCTTGGCCCTGAATCTGGTGAGGGTGAAAGCATTTGCTTTTCTATGGGAGATACTGAGCTCCTGGAGTTTTTAGGGGTAAGAAAAGAAGGCAGTGCCTTACTTCTTTGTGTGTTGAGGGAAGGCACAGAGAAGGGGAGAGGGGGCAGGAGAAAAGTGGGCAAAGGGAGCCCAGCGTGTGGAAAGAGGCTCTGGAGGGCAGCTCCTCTGGGCCGCCTTTGGGCTCCCTCCCGTTCCCCCCACCCCCAGCCACTGCTGCACTCCTCTGGCTCTGCCCCTGCATTCTGGGGTGCCCTCCCTCCCCACTGCTGGGCCTACCGCGCCCACTCTGGGGCAGAGCTCTCTTCCAGGCCATTCCTCGTGTGGCTTCCCCTCGTTTGCTCTGCACTCTGCTCCGTTCCCGCACAGGGCGCTGTCTCACCACCTCTAGTAACGCTCCTTTGCCTCTTATTTTACGTATTCGTTCATCTTCCTTGTCTTCCACCTACCATGCGTGCTCCTGAGGGGCCAGGGTGATGGGTCGGTCATGTCTAGTTATAGAAGATCCTTAAGGAACGGTTGGATGGATGGCGAACGAAAAGCCCCCAGTCAGTACTGGGAGGAGGAGGAGGTCTGATTGGCTTAGCTTGCCTTCCTGTCTCTTGGGAGATGATGGGTCTGATTGTCACTGGCTGGGGAGAGGCCCCCTGAACCTGCCGGGTGAGGGTGAACTGGGCATAGAGCCAGTTGCGGTAGGCGGCCCCTAGGATCCTTCATACCACATCAAAGCCAGGGCAGGGGCTCCTGGGCCTTTGGCCAGAGGTCACATGGAGTCAGGGCAGCATCTGGAGCTCTTCTAGGAAGGCAGAGGCTGGCGCAGCTCTCCGTCTGTCAGCTGACGAGGGTGGTGCCTGCAGGCCAGGTGCGCCTTCTCCTTGCTTCTGAGAGGCAGCCGCGGAGAATCGGTCCAATGGTCCAAGGCCTTTGTCACTGCAGCCCGTGGCTTCCGTGGCTCATCAGACAAGACCTCCTGCGGGGACGAGGGTGGGCCGGGGCTGAGGCTCCTGGTGATGTCCTGGGAGCCGAGGGTCAGGTCACAGCACGCGTGCCTGCAGCCGGGATGCGCTCTCGGCCTCAGGACGCTCTCCGGGGTGGGAAGGACCAGGCAGCCCTCGCTTCCGCCTGCTGCTCCTCAGGCTGCTGCTCTTACCGTGTCCAAAGCAGACCCTCTTAAGGAGGCAGATCAGGCTAAACAAAGAATTAAAAGCGTGCGCATTCTATAAAACAAGTGAAAATGCTTCTGTGGGTTGATCATTTGCATTCGGCTAGAAAGTGCTTTAATGAATCACAAAAGCATGTACTTTGAATAAAGGATGCTCAGCCTTCCCCCCCCCCCACCAGGTAAGGACATGAGACTCTTGTTTAAATGAGGCAGCCTGCAATTTTAATCAGTTGGGCCCTTAAAAAGAAAGGAAAACAGCTGCTGCTTGTTAATTGGCAAATATTTTTTGCCAATGAGCTCATCATTTATTCACTGTTTTTAATAGAGACTTAAATTCCACCAAGGAAGGCATTATCACCACATTTTAATATCTGTCGGGACATGTGCAGCTAAATGACCCTCTTGCAGAGCGTGAGCAGTGGTTTCCCAAAGACCTCTCTGCACCCCCCCCAACTCCTCGCCAGGCGTCCCCTCCTGTGGTCCTGCTCGATGACGGGCGTCCTCACCACGGGCAGCATCGGTTCAGTATTTGTAATAATTGTGACACCCTGGTAAACATTAGAAAAACAAACCCACAAAGGCAAAGCCTGCCTTTTCCATATTCCATTGCACTTATTGATAGCAGTCCCTTGGGCCAGGCCCACAATGTCTTGAAGGATTCGGGGGCAGAGGACTGGAACATTCTGCTCACCCTGGAATGTCCCCTCTGTTCTTCATGACTCCCGCCTAAAGTGGGAGTAGAAAGAACTCTGCCCTGCACACAAGAGCCTCTGCGCTCTTCTGTTCTCTGTCAGATTCCTGTAACCTGTGAGGCTCTGTCGTGCCTCGGTTGATTCCTCTCTGGGCTGGCGGCCATCCTCAGCACCTCGTTGCCTTCCTGGCAGGGGTCTGAGAGGGTTAATGAGTTAATGCTGAGAAAGAGCTTTCATGCCCCAATGATCGTTATTGTTTCCCTTTGCTGGAACTCAGCAAGCAGGGAATGATGAACAATTATGTTGTTTTCCTTCTCTTCCGTGAGATGTCCCTTTGATCCCAGAATAAGTTGGGAGAGCGCTGATGACCCCTCGCAGAAACTGGAATAGGCAATACATTTATTGAAATGATACCATAATATCAAGATACCCTGGTCTCTGCTATGCACGGTCCTCAAGCTTCTAAGCACGAAATGAACTTATTCTGTTTTCTGATATTTGCACGCCGCAGAGCTCCCTGGGTAGGATGGGAAGTGCCCGTACCGGGAGAGCCATGCTGGGAAGGTAAGAGGGATGATGTGGACTGAGGTGGTCAGGGTGTAATGTGCTGGGTGCTGCGTGTGCTTTTAGAGCTTTCCCTCAAATCCCAAGAAGTTAGCACTTTTCCGAAGCTTTCTAAGCTTTCGGCCTCCCCTTGCACTTCGCACTTTGCAGGGGCTGGGGGTTCATGTGTGTGTATTTAAGATGTCTGCCTGTATACAAAATTTAGTAAGCGCGGAAGCATAGAACGGATTGGTCAGCTACCTCGACGTCTATTAAGCCCCAAACGAAGGAGTGTGGCCTTTCGGAAGACCTCCCTTCGACCTCTGATGTTGCCCCCTCCTATCTGGGTGACCTTGGACAACTCACTCAGCCTTTCTGGCCCTGTTTTGTGGTCTGAAGGAGATTGAAAGCATCATGTGAAGTTCTAGAGGCAGCTTAGTTAATTGGATCTAGTTAGGATACCATACTTTAAAATTCAGTAGAAATAGGATGAGCTTCCTATGTCCTTCTAGATGATTCTGTGCAAATCACTTATTTTGGTGTTTTTAGTGGCAGTTGACGTTTGAGAGTCACAGAAGTAGGGGCCGTTTGGTGGGATAATGAAGACTTTCCCACCACACCATCCTTCTCCTCCTTTCTGGGAAGTGAGAGGGAAGAGGAACTTTCCATGGGTTTCCTTTGCCCACTAAAGTATGGGTCATGTTAAGTCCGTATGACTCTAGTGCAGGATTTCAGCATCTGCGTGGTTGGTGACTGGGGCTGCCCCTTGTCTGTAGGATGTTTAGAGGTATCCCTGGCCTCCAGCCACTAGATGCCAGTAGTACCAATCCTTAAGTTGTGACAACCAAAAATGTCACTAGACTTTACCAAGTGTCCTCCAGGGGGGCAAAGCCTGCCCCCTCCCAGAGCCCCTCGTGAAAGCCATGACCTCCCTCAGAAGGCCAGGGACTGCCGTGGGCCTTGTCCTCTGGTGGGTTATCATGATACATTTATTTGAGGCTTTTGGTCTAAAACTATGTGTGGAATGATGAAAAGGAAGTATAATGTAGCTAAGACATCTTGAGGAGATTGGCAAGCTGAAGCAGACAAAATTGTTATTTCAAAACAGTTTTAACTTGGCCTGAATTTATTTTTACCAGAACAGAAGAAAAGGGTATCAGCTAAAGGTCACTCTGACAGGGATCTCTTCATTCTTCTGCCCCACTGTTTCCCGGTTTGTACTTTGTCCAGCGAAAAATCCTCCATGGAAACCAGGAGAAACTCGGCTCCTGTGCCTGGGAACTGGCGTCCCAGAGTTTTTCCACCGTGAGGAGCAGGGACTGGGAATTTTACTTCCCCGCTGGCTGAGACTGCCGGGGGCCTCTGCAGGCCAGACTGTAAGAGGGAGGTTAAGGGGCGGGGTGAGCCCCAGGGTCTAGTCTGGGGTTGCGGTGGGAGGATAGAGGGGAGGGGATGTTTTCTTTCAGGGTTGAGAATAGTAACAGCTGAAAGTGGGCCCTGCAGTGTGAAGGGCAAGAGAGGGACATGTGTGTCTCATTCTCTCTGGGGCTCCCAGTGTCAAGCCTAGGCATGTAAGGTATGCATGAACCTTTGTTGGGGGGCACGGGTTTGATCCCCGGTCAGGGAATTGAGATCCCACATGGTGCGGCCAAAAAACCCCACCACCACCAAAAGATGAAACATTTGTTGAATAAGTGAATGAACCTTTTTGAGATGGCCGAAGCCTGGGATTATCAGCTCAATGCCTGTGAAGGCTGGTAGGGTGCTAAGTGTGGGAGGGGGCTGGGCACCAGGCAGGAGAGAAAGGTGGGCTGCCTGGGACCAGGGAAGCCGCTGTTCTGTTACTATCACCTTGACAACAGATACTTACGACGTACAGGTGCTAGTCTAGCACTTCACTTGTACTGTTTCATTTAAACTTAATTCTAATCATCCAAAAAGTCAGAACGTCATGGAAGGTGAACCCAGTGAAGCCATGAAGCAAACATCCTGACGGACGGGCTTCTTTCACTCGGTCCTGAGCTCACACACTGCTCATTTTTGGACTCCTGCCCCCTTCTCTTCCACGAGGAGTTAGTGCACGAAGGGCTGCCCCTCTTCCCATTGTTCCTTTACTGTTTCTCAGAATCCCTCGCCTGCTTTTCTCCACTTGGCAGGCTCGCTCCCACAATCAGGCTTTCTCACAATGTTCTACCTCTCTGGGTATGAGCCCTTCTGCCTCCACAAGCTCACAGGAGGCAAGGCCAACGTGAATGTTATGTTCCTGGGAAGGACTGAAATTGTGGATTTCCAACGTTAAAGCAATCTGTCTTTTATCGTTTGTCGTTCACACAGTTTAGCGACTCCTTGGCAAACAAAACCCGCACATGGTGACAATGGTGGGGCTTTCCCTTGCTCGTAAGGGACATTTATTATGTCTTCTGAAATCTGAAAGGATTATTTTCAAATATCAAAATAACATACACACAGCGGTACTTTTATAACTTGAAAATGTCCCAAGCCTTTAGGACAATCTAAATGTTCTTCTCTTAATATGTGAAAACGAGGTCTATTTTCAGTAGGAGTGGAGTATGTCATGTAAGAGATACTCAGCGGAATTGCCAAGTGCCTTCTTGAAGGTGAACGTGAACTTCCACTCAAGGCCACAGGAGGAATAGAGCTGGAAGGAACCTTCTTTCATTATATTTTGGATGACTGCTTTCCATCTACTTTCTTCAGGAGAACCCATAAGTAGTGAACACTTGCATAGAGCTGTCAACGTGAACGATGAAGATTTGCTGCTTCGAATACTACAAGGAGGGTGAGAGAGCTCTGCCTTTTAAAAACTTAAATTTTTTTTTTTAAATGCCCAGTAAGTGTTTAGAAATGCGTTCATGCAGCTTAACTTTATTTTCCTAAAATTGCCCACGGCTTTGAAACTGGCTCTAAAATTGACCTCAGGTGACTGGTGTGAGTGCAGCATGGCTCTTAAAGATGACCTTAGACAGCCCCATGTAAATGGTATATTTTGTCATTATTTAATGAACATTGAAAACAGATACGACAAGTCTGGGTGTCATATATTCTTCCCAGAAATAACTTATGACTCTTGCTTGTATGCCGTAGCATTTAGGCAAATTTTGCCCCTAAATGCCCGCGTCTAATTCCTGGTGAAATTAAGGAATCACTAAATCAGCTGTTTCTAACTCAAAAGGCTGATAAAACCCTAGAGGGAAAATGTTGAATACAGTTGCCGCCAATGAGATACTTGAAGCTGTCTCCCAAATGAAAACAGGACAACGTTATCTAGATCGTGTTTGAATTGATAGTGTTGAGTGCCTTAGAAGACAAGTCATGTGTGAATTGAGGCTCTGTAAGTTGGAGAAGGTTCCCGAAAAACGCCACAGCTTCTAAGCTGCTATTGAAGAGCTGGTCTCTCTTTCTTTCTTTTCTTTTTTTTTTTTTTTTTGCGGTACACGGGCCTCTCATTGCTGTGGCCTCTCCCGTTGCGGAGCACAGGCTCCGGACGCGCAGGCTCAGCGGCCATGGCTCACGGGCCCAGCCGCTCCGCGGCATGTGGGATCTTCCCAGACCGGGGCAAGAACCCGCGTCCCCTGCATCGGCAGGCGGACTCTCAACCACAGAGCCACCAGGGAAGCCCGAAGAGCTGGGCTTTCTTCTTTGAGCAGCAGTGCTTTATGCCCAGTGGGTGCAGTGGGGACCAGGCTGGTGTTGGGTGGAGCTGAGAGCCTGCAGTGAAGCCACTGTGTCCCCCGCTAGTTTAGAGGGGCCGTGCTCTTCATAGAGGATTTTAGCAGATTACGTAATGGTTCTGAATTGAAGGAAGTGCCTATTTTAAGTGAAATTACAGCAATTTCCTCTTCTTTCCTTGTGAATTTGAATCCTTTAAAACATTAGGCAGGGCAGTCTAAGACAACAAAAACTTAATGGTGCAGAAGGAACTGGAATTTTCAGGAAAATGAACCATTTTAACCACCTGTGCCCTGAAAGAGAAGTCAGCTGTGAATCCACAGGGAGCCGTGTGGGCACGTTCATCTCTTTTTTTCCCCTCTGTTTCCCCCAAGCAACGTGAAGGTTGATGTTCCCAATAAGTTTGGCTTTACCGCTCTGATGGTCGCTGCCCAGAGAGGATACACCAGGTATGGCGCTTCCCTCTGCATCCCTTAGGGAGGGGTTGAGCCCCTCGCTCCTCCCAAAGGCTCCTCTCAGGACGGGGACGGGAGGGGAAGGGCCGTCGGTGGGGGAGGGGGCGGAACCCAGCTTCAGTTCTCTTTCCAAAATTGAGCCATGTAGGGGCTGAACAGAAGCTCAGCTGCTTTTATCATAAAGTCACACAACATGCAGGAGAGGGTATAAAAATGTATAATCATGTGATAAGGAAGAGAGGTAGCCATTTAAATTACATTTTGCAAGGTATTTTATATGTCCTGGGAAAACTGGTTATTAGAATGTGAATTTCTTTAAAAAAAAAAAAAAAGGGGGAGGGATATTCATTCTAGAAAACAAATTTCCCTGATAGGTTGCTCAGATACAATTTCCGCTGACACAATCTATTTTCTCTACTCCTCACGGAGATACACATAAATATTAAGAGCTTATTTTTTCCAACATATTTATATTTAACTAAAATGCCATTTTTAAAGAAATAGAAATGGATTTTCATTAGATTCTACCATTTGAAAATGTATTTCCAATGGTCATTAAAGTGAGAGTGAGTTAGTTTCAGAGTCTAACTTGTTCCATGTGGTATATAGTTTTTTGTTTTCAATGACTAATTCACGTAAAGGGTAAAAAACTGTTTGTTTTTTTTTTTGGTGTGGAGAGGCAGTTTCTTGGTTTATAGTAATGCCCTGTCTTTAAAGCCAGCTGCCTCTGAAGATGGAGAAGAGAGAGTTGCCAGGACAGGTCTTAAATATAGAGTCGTTCATTTTTACTGGGTTATCGTGGGTTCCTATTCATCAAAGCTGCTTATCCAGCGACTCTGAAATTTGTCTTGTTTAGGCTTGTGAAAATCCTCGTTTCTAACGGCACAGATGTGAATCTGCAGAATGGAAGTGGCAAAGACAGGTAGGTATGGAACATGCCCTAAACTGTTCCCATACTTGTGTTACTAGGCTTGGGTTTTTGATTTACCCAAATATTTTCTTGTTTCTTTTGACAGTACTGAGAGGTGATAGGTCTCAAAGGAACGATGGCAACTCAAAAACTGGCTTATTCACTTGTCCACTTATTCTTCCACTCAACAGGGTATTTTGGGGGATATCCATTATAATGCGTCTGCCTTCCCTAGCTTGAGCCCAGCAGACACTAAGCGCTCAGTAAGTGATAGTTATTGAAGCAGTTTTGTCCAGCCGGGCATTTGGTTGTAAGTGCCTGTGGCACTTTTTAGCTCCCTAAGGGCTCTCATTGCATGTCGCCTGACTCTGTTAACTAGAAGTCTTCAGTGTTTCCAAGGAAGCAAAAGGCATTCACAAAGATACAACCCAGTTACTTCCCTGAGGTGAAAGGGCTGAGTGCCTTGCAGGAGAAGTTTGTGTAAAGAACATGATACTTGGAAACTTGTTCTTAAAATGATGAGAGAATGTTGTAGAAAGACCTAAAAATAATCACTAATCTAGTAATTAAGTTTAATTAATTCAAATCAACCAATATTTATTGAATGACTACCACATGCCAGGCTCTGTGCTTGGCACTTGGGTAGAACAGTGAATAAAATGCAAATCCTTTCCTCAAGGAGCTTACAGTCACGTGATGTGTGCCGATCAAAGGTTTATGCACTGCAAACTAGTATGTAAGGAGTAGCTACAAAACACTGATCAAATATGGTAGGCCACAAAGAGGACATCAATTTCTAAAATCAGAAAGCCTGCCTACCACACTCTCTGGACATAGTGCAGCAATAGATTTTAGTAAAATTGAAAAAATCACTTAAGTTTAAACAGTAGTTTTTCAAATAACTCTTAGGTATTTTTGGAACTAAGCCATCAATTCAAGAAGTTTGAAAAAATAATAGTGCCATTTTAAAAAGAAAAAAGAAAAACTTGAGAGGTATGAAAGAGAAGAATTTTTAAAAAGTAGAAATTGATTATAAAATAAAGATTGTTGAGAAATGTAAGAGCTACCTCTTAAACCAAAGCTACACAATAAAATGGACCAATTTTGTAAATCTCAGAGGAAAGAAAAAATTAGAAATCTGAAAGGATTCATAACAGTATAGAGCAAATTCAAGCATGAAAAGAAAGTGGTACACTTGCATCTAAAATAGATTTGATCAAATCATTGAAATGGGTACTTTTTTAGAGAAAATTTAAACCATCAAAATCAACTCAAGAAGTAGAACATCCAAAATAGCCAATATCCATACAAGAAATTAGAAAATTCATTAGAAGATCACCTCCAAAATAGCCTCTGTGGTTGGTCTGTTCTACCAATGAGCTTGTTCAGATTTTCTAGGTACTGATAATAACCTTGAACTTTTCCACAGCAGAGAGGAAGCTGGAAAGCTACAGAGGATAGCCTTATTGATAAAATCTGATAGAAAGAAAGCTATTTGTACATCTTTATGTGGAGACATTTATGTATCTCTTCCATCCTAGCTAAGGGATCATACAGGAGGGTAAGGATGTCTAGATCAGGAAATTTCTTCATGCTTCCCATCAGTTGACTGAAGGTGAAAAAAAGCCTGTGTGTGTGTAACTGGTCCTCTGTCTCTTTTTATTTTTAAAATTGTTTCTTATAGCAATGACTTTTGAGGAGACGGGATCAATTATCTTAGAGGATGCCCTGTATTCTTGATCTGCTCAGTTGTCTCCTAGGTGTGAAGGAGGCATTTAACTTGTTCATTATTTCCAATAAAGTTAAAATTAGGTTTAAAGGCTTGATTGGATTCAGGTTAACACTTAGCGAGAGCACTTCAGAGCTGGTGTTGTGGCTTCAGTCTGCCTCTGTCAGGCCTGTGATGCAGGTTGCCCCCCAGCTGGTGATTCTACTTCTCATCCTTTGCTGAGCGAGTAACAGCTAAGTCTTTCCTTTGTAAAGATATAGCTTCCCATTGCAGTTAGAAAATAATCTATGGGTTAGAAATTCAGTACAGTGTGAATATCCTGTTCTCCATTAAACTTTCATCCAAAAATTTTAGCATCTACTGTGATCCTTGCCTGAATCAATTATTTAATTGGGACTTGCCAAAAAGTGATTTTCTAATTCCATGATTCCTCCCATATTTATTAGCTGTGTAGTCTTCTGTTAACAAGAGCTTTCCCTCATCAACTGGGGATGGACTACCTTGTATTCTATAAAGACAACATAAATGTTTATTTAAGTACCAATATTTAGAGTAAGGAATTGGTTTA
Source organism: Leucopleurus acutus (assembly GCF_964270905.1). Taxonomy (NCBI): domain Eukaryota; kingdom Metazoa; phylum Chordata; class Mammalia; order Artiodactyla; family Delphinidae; genus Leucopleurus; species Leucopleurus acutus. Next base: position 6,413,166 of record NC_139156.1, on the reverse strand, counting down.
ATAGTTATCTCTAATAATGTCCAATGAGATTTTTTTCTTTTTCTTTTCTGAATATCATCATGGACTGGTAGATGTTTTTAAATCCAACATTTTACTCTATTACAGTGATTATTCATTTTTTGGAGGTATAATTCACATACCATAAAATTCATTCTGCTACAATGTACAATTCAGCGTTTAAAAATATATGAACAAAGTTGTGTAACCACCATCACTGTATAAATCCAGAAGATTTTCATCAACACGGAAAGAAGCCCTATATTCACTAGCAGTCACTTACCATCTCCTCCTTCCAGCTTCAGCAACCGCTAACCTGCTAGTTCTGTCTCTATGGGCTTGTCTATTCTGGACATTTCATATAAATGAAATCATACTGTGTGGCCTTTTGCGTCTGGCTTTTATTTAGCGTCATGTTTTAAGGTTCATCTACATTGTCGCATATATCAGTACTTCACTTCCTTTTTATGGCCAAATTATATTCCATTGTATGGATATACCACAATGTGTCTATTCATCAGTTGATAGAAACATACATTTTATGTGAATAATTTTCATGGCTTTTCCACCCAAATTAGGATTTCTCTCTTAGGTTTAAGCCAGGGAGGGTAAATGTAGACCTGAGTGTGGAGACCCCACTTACAGCCAAATGCTTCTTCTGCTGTGTGTTGCAGTCTAATGCTTGCGTGCTACGCAGGACACCTAGATGTTGTGAAATACCTCCGAAGACACGGTGCTTCCTGGGACGCTAGAGACCTAGGAGGCTGTACAGCTCTGCACTGGGCTGCAGATGGAGGCCACTGCAATGTGATTGAGTGGATGATAAAGGACGGCTGTGAGGTACGATTGTCCTTGTTAACTACACATGTAGAGTTAAGAACCTAAATGCTGTTCCACAGGGTTTAGGACAAGTAGGGCCTTATGTGGATGTCTTTTGATTAGTTGAACCTAGAAATGCTAAAGAAAGTTCTCTGACTTATGAGCAAGAAAGTTCCTGAAGCCTTGGGAAAAAAAAAGATCGTTATAGAATTGTTATGCTAATGAGGCTTCAGATTGTCATGGAGGTTCATCGCGTGTGGGGGAAAAAGAAACAGTGCTGAATCCAGAGCTGGACCTGATGCTTCTTCTACTTTGTTGATTCCTCTGTTCATTCCTTATGCCAACAAAGCTTGATGGTGCCTCTACAACACACCAGATACTGTCGGAGGTGCTGGACGCACCAAGATGTTCAGAACTCTTACAGCCATACTGCTGCTTATTGCTTTTAGAATTAGATTATTTTTATTCTTGGGTTTGCTTTAAAGATTAGTCATTAAAAAAAACTTCCGAAGAGCAAACACTATATCAAGAATAGAGCATTGTAGGGGCTTCCCTGGTGGCGCAGTGGTTGAGAGTCTGCCTGCCGATACAGGGGACATGGGTTCGTGCCCCGGTCTGGGAAGATCCCACATGCTGCAGAGCGGCTGGGCCCGTGAGCCATGGCCGCTAAGCCTGCGCGTCCGGAGCCTGTGCTCCGCGGTGGGAGAGGCCACAACAGTGAGAGGCCCACGTACCGCAAAAAAAAGAATAGAGCATATTCCAGCTCTCGTGTCTTTGCTTTGAAGCAGGCATGTTGGTTTGATTCTGGTTTCATGTCATCAGAAAGCACAAATTCTACTTGGCAAATGGAAGTAGAGTTGTTTGGACTCTTCTAAAGATATTTGAAGATGGGCAGATAGAATTAGCTCCATTAGGGTAATTGCTGCTAACTTTGAAAACTTTAGAAGATTTCAAAGAAGTTAAATAAAAATTTCAGGGCATGGAAATAAGGAATGATGAACAAAATTCTCTCCTAATTGTGATTGCCAGATGGTGTAGACTACTCAGAAGTTAAACTGATGACCTGGAAAATAAACTCGAATGGAGAAGAGTTATGTCTCCCGGAAGGTGTCTGTAGATTTGTCCTAGTTTGTCTCTGAAGTGTGATTGAGCAAAAGCAAGGCTTAAGTTGTGGGATCTCCCTGGTTCCTGCTGCTGCTTTGAGAGGGCTGAGAAGAGGGCCCCTTGGAGGAAGAACCTCAATCAAGATAAATCCCTTTTATTGCATTTCTTGTTTTGTTTTAGACACACGCACAAAAGGTCAGAGGTATCAGCCTTTGCGCCTTGGTGGTTAGGGCCCACACCTGCCTTGGGTGGTGGTGACAGCCACTTTCCTCTTGTTTGGTTTATGATGAATTCTGCTCATGCTTTGGACCCAGTAAAAGTCTGTAGCTGAAAATGAAGTTTGATCTTTGCTGAAAGAAGGGCAGGTCTCTGCCATCAACATGTAATACTGGAATTTTGGAAGTGTAGTCTCTCTGGGCTTTAGTTATGGACACACTCATTTGGGGTGAATTCCATCTTTTTCTGTAGCACTGGAACTCCATAAATGTGTCCACAAAAGATTTCTGTGTGGCTGGTAGATGATATTAACACGAGTCCCCCTCTGTTCTTGGCAGGTGGTGGATCCGATGCTTTGGAAGACAGTGGGTTGGATGTGGGAGCAAAGTGGGGCAGTCACCCTCTTCTCGAATCGAATGATCTATACTGAGAGCGAGTTATTTGCATGGGGAACCATTTCTACATTTAATGAGCCATGTGACCTCAGGGAAGGTATTCGACTTCTCTGAGATTTGGTTTAAACATTTGTAAACAGGAATAAAAACAGCTACCCCTGTTTCACCCTCAGGACCAAAGAGAAAATGTGTGTGGAAGCGCATTGGAAATGCATAAAGTACCTTGTAGTACGAGGTGGTTATTTTATTATTATTTAAATATAATGGAATGGACCTTGCTGCCCAAAGGTTATTTGTTATTTGCAAGAGGAAGAGCTGCACATCTTAACGGTGCTGCGGTGGCTAATCTCATACACACAAATCACCTGCAAGGTCCTAAGGCCCTACTGGCCGTTCCTTGTTTGTTATTCCGGTCTGATGCTTCATACTAAAGCTGCAGAGAGCTCTGAGTAATTCTTCTGTAAGTAATTCTTCTGAATTAGACCTGTGTGTGTGTCCATGCGTCCGTCTGTGCACACGTGTATATGTCTACTTTGGTACCACTCTTCACGGATGGATGAGGTCCTTGTTGGGACTGGAGGAGGCAGTATCTACATTTCATCATTCTAGAATATGTCTTAAAAAGCATGAAACTGAAGGATCTTAATGTTGGGCAGATTATTAGAAATGGCCCATCTTACTAGCAGGCAAACTACATTTTGGACGAGGCTTTAGGTTGGCTGACTTTTCAGACTGGGTTTCATGTAAGAGATCTGGTTGCTTTGTATTTGCTCCGGCTGTAGTTCTCCTGCTTAAAATGAATACCTATTGGTAAGTATCAGGGTGGGCGTTTATATTACTGTCTTGTTCCAGAAGGGATTTAAAGCCGCTTACAAAGACGCTTAAAAGTAAGCAGCAGACACCCTTTAAAAACCAGACGAGGAAAGTTAGGCACGAGAAAATAAGGCAGGGCTCACATGGGGCCAAGGAGGAGGTGATTACATTTCATTTTTCTGTCCCATCTTTTTTCCATTTGAACAAAATGTAAATGAAGATGCCAGTGGGTGGGGAGGGGCCTCCTGGGGCCTCTCAGTACCCTCTAAAGTGGCCCAAACACAGCTGCTCACTGTGTAACTGGGAACTGAAATCACGGTCCAATCAACTCTCACCGGGTCTAGAAAGACTGCTATCTAAATTGTGGGGGAATTTGCGCAAGTAGACGTTTCTTTATAAGTTTCTGATGAGTGATTTTCAGGAAAAGAAAGTGGGCTAAGAGCCACTCTCCCTGTGGCTCTCCAGGTGGACCCCACGGACGCTGGCTCGGGGTGGACCCCGCTCATGAGAGTCTCTGCGGTCTCGGGGAACCAGGAGGTCGCCTCTCTGCTGATTGACGCAGGCGCGGATGTGAACATGAAAGACAAAGACGGGAAGACCCCTCTCATGGTACGCCTTGCTACACACAGCAGCCTGGCTTGACAGGTGGAATTAAGGTCAGAGCTGGCCCTGTAACAGAAATTCTTGAGAGTGCAGCCACATAAGAGCACTGGGGGGCTTCCCTGGTGGCGCAGTGGTTGAGAGTCCGCCTGCCGATGCAGGGGACACGGGTTCGTGCCCCGGTCCGGGAAGATCCCACGTGCCGCGGAGCAGCTGGGCCCGTGAGCCATGGCCACTGAGCCTGCGCGTCCGGAGCCTGTGCTCCGCAACGGGAGAGGCCACAACAGTGAGAGGCCCGCGTACCGCAAAAACAAACAAACAAACAAACAAACAAAAAAAAGCACTGGGTTTTGGTTGCGTGTGTATTCCCTATCGGCCTGTGAATTAAGATATGGCGATGTCACCATAGCATTTTTTGGGGGGTGGGGAGGGGTCACTCTAGTATTTTTGTTGTCTTTTGACAGCTTTCTTGAAGGATTACCAACCCCAGTCCCTGGGGCCATTTTAGGATCAAAACAAAGAAGTGCTGTTCTCTGTCCTGGTTTGGCCTAGGACTTGTCAGGCCATCCCACATGGAGAAAAGCAGATTTCCTTTCCTCTTCCCTTGCAGCTGCCATGGCGGTGCAGCGAGGTCCACGCACCCGTCCTGCAAAGCCACAGCGGCCCCAGACAGCTCTGACCCTTGAGTGTGCTGCTGGTGGGTGTCCTGGACCTGTCCCACCAGGCACCCGCTTCCGCTCACCCCCACTGTTTGTCTCCTAGGTGGCCGTGCTGAATAACCATGAAGAATTAGTCCAGTTACTTCTTGACAAAGGGGCAGACGCAAGTGTGAAAAATGAGGTATGTAACTCCATCTCCATCTAAGGATTTTTTCCTGGTGAGGAGGAGAGACCATAGATACAAAAGAATTTTTCTTGTTCTCTCTTTCAGTTTGGCAAAGGTGTCCTAGAAATGGCCAGAGTTTTTGACAGAAAGGTTGGGATGTTCTTTCTGCCCTTTGAGGCTCATTTTGCAGCACTTAAAAAAAAACACAAAAAAACCCAAACCTTGGATTACATGCACCTGTTTTTGTTTATCTAGAATGTAGTCTCCTTATTAGAAGAAATGAGAAGAAAGCAAATGCCGAAGAAGTCATCTATTCGCTGACCGGGGCACCTCTTACCTCCCTCCGAAAGCCAAGTGAAACGAAGCAGAACAGGACTTGAACTGGACAGATGAAATTCTGCATCTTTGAGGGCTATGCATTTGATTCATTATTTGGTGAAGATTCACAGTACTTTTGTAACATACGACTGTTCTCACTTTGAAATACATCTTTTGACCTAAGTACGCGTGGTGGTGGTGTCGTCATCGGGCGTCTGTAGAACGGGGATATTTTCTTGTGCTCGGGCCTTTTGGAGTTAGACGTGAAGCAAAATATTTATGTCCCGGAGCTGCACAAACATACACGGGCCTCCCACTTCCCGCTCCTGCCCTCCAAGCTGTCCTCCGAGCCACTCCAGGACCTGATGGAAATTCCTTCTCCCATGTGTTTTTAATTATGTCCTTCCTTCCCAACCTAAGGCCTTCCAGGCCGTGTGGTCAGGCTGGTGCGCCCTCCTGAGAGACGCTCCTCCTGAAAGCCCAGGAGGCCACGTGAAGAGTTTTCCACTCAGCCGTTGGCCTCACATCAAAGCACAAGATGCATATTTCAAGACTCCGATTCTGCTCCATTAGAGCAGTCCTTTTAGAACAGACCTGTCTGAGGATGTGTTTGCGTACACTCAGGCCCGGATAATGAAAGAGCCGGCCTGCTGGCCTGTTGACAACTTTGCCAAAGAGGAGTATATTATTACATCGAGTCCTCAGAGCAGAAAGGGTTTTGATGCTGATCACTCAGTTCTAAGACAAGTAGGACTGAACAGGTCTGCTGGTTGGGAGCTCAGACACAAACGTGTTCGAGCTTTAGTTTGGCAGACACACTTAAAAATCAGCAAAGAGGGGAGCGAGCCGACCGCATGCATTTCGCGTCTCCAGAGACAAGCTGGTTAGCTTGACCCCAGGAGAAGACCAGCTACAGAGGTCTGCACGGGACTGGAATTTTCTCTGCAGGGAAAGAGCAATTAAAAGGTTATTTAAGTGCCAGAGCTCTGGGGGAAGGGCATAGAGAAGAAACACACCATCAGTTTTTTGATGTTGGCAGTTCTCAGCTTTATTCCATACAGCTTAGACTGTCCACCTTAGGACCTGGATCTGTGGCTCATATGCAGTCCTCTCCTTAGGTATTTCACTAGCGTTTTACCTTTCGTACAAATGCTTATTCCTTTAGATTTGTTGGAATAGATTTTAAAAATCTCTCTAGGGCTTCCCTGGTGGCGCAGTGGTTGAGAGTCCGCCTGCCGATGCAGGGGACATGGGTTTGTGCCCCGGTCCGGGAAGATCCCACATGCCGCGGAGCGGCTGGGCCCGTGAGCCATGGCTGCTGAGCCTGCGCGTCCGGAGCCTGTGCTCCGCAACGGGAGAGGCCACAACAGTGAGAGGCCCACGTACCACAAAGAAAAAAAAAATAAAACAACTCTCTAAAAACCAGAGCATCATCACGACGTTCCAAGGCTCCTTTTCCCCCCACCATGATCAATGCTGACATTCACCTCAACTTCATTCCTTGGTCTGTTGTATATACTATTCATGACCTACGGGAAGAGGGCACACCCCTTCTTGTGGAGGTCAACTTTGGCCATATAACGGGGCTGACTTTGGTCAATGAAACGTGAGTGGAAGTGGCTCCTGTCCCTCCGAGAGGAAGCTTTAAAAATCCCCAGGTCCCTCTTGCCTCTGCCACAAGACAGCCGTGATTCGGATGGTGGCCGGTCCATCAGCCCAGGGTCCTGAGACACGAGCGAGCGCTCACCCAGAATGGACATGACATGTGAGTGAGAAATAGCCCTTTCATGTCCTAAGTCACTGAAGTTTAAGAGTGGCTTGTCATCTCAGTGTAACTTAGCCAAAAATGACTGCTTGTAAGGTCCTAGCTTGTTATCTGTGAATTTAATTTTCCACTGAAGCACCTCTCAAGTCCTTTGGTTTCCAGTCTTATTTTATTCAGACTTTAAATTTTTATCTATCTACCTACCTTTCTACCTATCTATCTATATTCGGACTTTTTAAAATTCAGGAATGGATATTGAATTTTATCAAATGTCTTTTGTAGCATCTCTGGTTATCATAATATGGCCTATTTCCCTACAAGCTATTAATTTGCTGACTTGGACTACTCGATTTTTAAATATCGAACCATCCTTATATTCCTGAGGTGATCGCATCGGGTTACAGTGGCTGCTGAGTTCTATACGCTCAGGTGCTATGTGTGTTTGCTTTTTAATCTTTTTCCTTAATAAGATTAGATGGTGGTTTATCTTGTGTTTTTAATTTTCCCAAGGAAGCAACCTATGCTTTTATTAGCTTCATTTTCCCCAAGTAATTTATACTTTTTATGTCTGAATTGGAATTCCCTCTGGATTGGAATCTCGCGGGAAAGGGCACGAGCAATGGACTGTCACAGCATCCCAGGTGAGTGCTTCTAATTCAAGGAGTCTGAGAAACATGGCTGTAGTGTGTTATCACAAGTGGTTTCATTTGCCATTTGCTAGATAATCTGCTATTCAGCTTGGACTCGAGTCATTGCATTTCTAGGGCATAGATTGTTTTTCTACTTTTAGTGCATTTTATATATATATATATATATATATATATATATATATATATAAAATCAACTGAGCTACGTTATTAACTTTGAGGTCTTCTATGTACTTATTTTTTGCCTGCTTGGTTTGTCATGGGTAGAGGGTGGTAAGAATAAGGACACTTGTTACCATTCTGTAAATCTATTTTTCTCGGTATTCACTGCAGTTCTTTATGAAATTGGATGCTAGTTAAAAAAAAATTTGTAATGCATTCCCATTGCAATTAGATTTTTATTCTGGATATGCCTGATGTAAATGTTTCTAATCCTGCTTGCTTTCTTTTTGAGTTTCTCTCTTCTATAAATAAGGTGAGTTTTTATGTATCACATCATTCAAAAAAGTATTAGGTTCCCCACCCCCCCACCCCCCACCCCACAGTGTGTGTGAAAAGGCATAAAGGCAACTTCTTCCATCCTTGTCCCATCACCTGACTGGCTCATGTGGACTGCAGCATGCATCCCCCGACCCTCCAGCTCACCATCCTTCTTAGTTTCTTATGCATCTATAAATGAATGAGAATATAGATACATTTTTCTACATGAGAGTTCCCCCTCCCCCATATTGGTAACATGCTCAGTCATGAATGAGACACATCTTTATATTAACCTGTATACCATTTATTGGATATAATATGCGTAACATTGACTTTTTTCTATGGAAAAGCAGGTTGTGTTACCTGTAGACCCCCAATATGAGAAATGTGTACAAAGGTAACAGACTGTAACATAAAAAGGTATGTGAAAAAAATTAGCAAACCAAAGCATGATAAATGGATGAAGCACTATAAAAATGAATGTACTGGTTTAGTAGCTTTGTACTGTGCTGAATAGCCTGTAGCCAAGTTTTACAGAGTTATACTTATGTGCCACACACATTCAAACAATGCACCTCCCTTAAAACCTCCCCGCTTGACCTAATAGACAGTACAAGAGCGCAGTGAGCTCTGATGCTACTTGTCCTGCTTGGACTCTTCGAGGGTTTTCTCTTTCTAGTTTGATATATTTTTTCTATCACTGTCCTTCCTACTTAAGTACTTGCTTATATAGGCCATGAACATAGACATCATTCCACTTCTTTGTAAAACTAAAATGATCACATGAGATTTATCCTTTTATTCTGGATTTACAGTGTGCTAAATTGAGAACTAAAAAATTATCTTATGGAAGGAGAATCACAGGGAGAATACAGGACATGTGTTTTGGAGATGGTATGGAAACATCAGGGTTGGTTACAGAGGATTGAACCTGGAAGGGCCAAATCACATTGAGGATTCCTTTAACTGTGTGTTAAATCTTATGGCTGTCACAATCCACTATTGAATATTATGACAATTTTATATGCAGTGTTTCTTCTCCTAATTTTTCTCATATAGAACAGGCTCTTCTTAATGGCTGGATTCTAAGCCACCACTGCTGTCCCAAAAGTAAAGAGGGGGTTTTCTTTAAGACAGGCAGGGAAACGGTTTATTCATGTGCAGGTAAATGGCTTCTGGAAGCATCACTGCACAGAAGTGGTTCTCAGCCTGCGGCTCACGAATCTTCCTTAGCTTGTTGTTACTGGTATGACTGTCAGAGTTTTCAAATAGGTTTAAAAGAAAGAAAGCGAGGTCAGTGGGAACTGTAGAGTGAGTCGAGAGAATTTTGTAATTGGAGGTGAACTGATTTTCTATGGCCAACTCCCCCTTCTAATAGATAGAAGTCTTTAGCGTCCCTCCTGGGGGAGGGACGCTGCTGGATTCCAGGCTAGTGGGGGAGCTGGCGGCGCTGCTCCAAGCTGCGGTGCTGGAGGAGGCTGGGCTTTGGGTGTCCGATGGGTGGACTTGTGGGGCAGCTACCGCTTTGGCTGACCTGAAGTAGCTAAAAACGCCGAGATCTGTCAGAGATGGGAGAGGCCTCGGTGCTGGGTTGGGCCTGGGGAAAGAACTTGTGTCTGGGTGATAAGAAGTGACCAAGAGACGTATTAGCCTAGGCTGCCTGTGTCCAGATGCGTTCATGGCCTGCTCGTGAGTTGTGGGAAGGAGAAGAGATGGCAGCTGGCAGCCAGCCATCGTGCGGGGGACGCACAGCCTGAGTGACCCCCGGGGGTCAGCATCGGCACCGGCAGACTTTCGGGTGTAACGTTTATCTGGGTTACTTGTGTCTGGTTGGGGTCAGTTTGATAACAGTGAGGAAGGATCTCTAGACCGAGTCAGCCCTAGGCTTCCTGCTAGGGAACACCTGGGGAGCCCTCCAGAGCCCATGTTTTAAGCGAAATAAGCCTCCTGCTGAAAGCCTGCGAAGGGTCAGGCTGCTGCCCGGGCATCGTGCCCTCTTGGGTGTCGGGGTCTCAATGGCTCAGAGTGCTTTGTAAACAGCAGTGGAGAGATGGCAGGGAGATGCTTGAGAATTCCCGCCGGGCCAGCACCAGGCTCTGTTTAGCACCATGGAGATCACAGGCTCCTAAGCACGGTCTGCCCCAGGGCAGAGCTGGAGCTGCTCTTCTCTTAGGGGTTACACGGATGTGTTGTACTGATTTGCCGGAACAATGGACTCCGGTTTCAGGCTGAGAATTCCTAATAAAGTTAAGAAGGCATAAAAATGTCCCCTTTGAGACTAGTCAGGAGTATTTATTCTCATGTAGTTTAATTTGTTGCTCTTGTGGTTTTTTGTGATGTCATCCCACATGTGTAAGCTGGAAAAATCCACACTGGGAAGCGTAATCTCTATATGCATATTTTGACAATGGAAAATGTTATGTATTGTTTCTCTTGGTTGCTACACATCTGATTCCATGTGTCAGGAAAACAAACTGTTACACAAAATTTCAGGCGATAAATTTTTCAGTAGGATGCCTGGAAGATGAGCCATCTACTTCCCAGTAAAGTGGGGTCATATAACCTACAACTCTCAGAAGATGGAGGAAGGAAAGTGACTACCCTTAAGGGCCTGCTCTGTGTCGAGGCATGCTGACTTTCTCAGCGAGGGCCTTCTAAGCCCCCGTCAACTCTATTATTCATGCCTATACAATTAAAAAAATATTAAAAATAGACTGCCATTGAAATATAAGCATTAGCTTTTGTTTCTATCATCTATGAGGATATAAAAAGGGGGAGGAATAGCTCCCCCCCGAAACAACCTGGTTATTAGTTACTTTCCTAAGTTATATTAAAATGAAAGTTATTGTTTAATATGCTTCATTTGATAAATATTGCATTTGGAAGTATTGTTCCTCTAATAATATTATCTGTGTATTGTAAGGGGATATTAGGTTTAACTATGTTCTTTTCCAGAAATAAATTGCGTGGCTCTGGAGAAGCACTTAGTACTGTGGAGAGAGAAGAATGTGTCATCAGCCGTGGCCCCTAAGCGGCCATTGATGATGAGATGTAAGATCACAGCATTAATCTCCTTTAATATCAAACTATTCCTGGTTCTCTGAAATAGAAGCATAGGAATTATAATTAAGGACAGACAAAAAAAGTTCACATCCTCTTCCTTGCACTAGCAGAAGGGGCTACAATGCCAGATGCAAGGGTTTGGGCATCTACGAAGACAATACCCACATGATGCACCATAAAAATTCTGTAAACTTTTCAACAGCATATGTTTTTGGCCTTAGTATAGTTACCAAATATAATACCAGTTATAGTAATTCTGTATGTACTCCTCAGCAGTAATAGTTTCTAACATGGCTTTATAGTTTTAAGAAATTAATAAATGTATAATGAACAGTTGCATGCTATAAGAGTTGGAATGTATTAGAGCCGAGTTCCCTTTTGTGTGTGTGTGTGTGTGTGTATGTGTGTGTGACATGGATTTTATTGAGTTTATCCACGATCGTGAATACTGTGTTGCCTGGATACAGTGGGAACACGGGGCAAGTTAAATGCACTCTTGTTTCTGGAAGGCAAACCAAGATTCTTGGTACGTTTTGTCTTTCTGCTTCAAGGCGTAGAAAAACCATTGAAATGACCCCAGATGAAGTCCCTCTCATAAAACAGAGTGGATTATGGAACTGCTGTCAGTTGCCTTCTAATGTGAAAACCAGTCGCACGTGACCCCATTAGAAGGCAGACAGAGGCATAATAGCACTTTACCTTGTCTGAGTCATTTTGTAATTTTTCATGCCCTTAGATACAAGCATCTTCAAGATCTCCTTTTGGAAATGGCTCCCCAGTCAGACATCTAGAGAGTGAAAGGCTGCTGCCCAAGACTGCACTTCGTGAGTATTGATCAGGACTTTGATTTCCTCATCCCGTTTCTGTGACGCTCAACAGGTAAGTTGTAAGTGCTTAAGAAATAGATTCCGACTCTGTGCCAAAAACATCTTTTAAAGATTTCCTCAGCCAAGTTGGGAAAATAAGATGCCCCAAAGAGAACTTAATAGTAACTTAGGGTTCTTCGTTCAACATATACTAACAAGGCTAGCAGACCCTAACCTGTCCCGATGAGCAGAGCATTCCATTTGGTTGCAGTTTTTGCAAGCCTAGGGCTTCTGCCTAATTTTTAATAAGTTGAACCTTGCGGTAAAAGAAGAGTTTTAGCTACAGAATTGATTCACTAGATCTGGTTACTGGTTCACATCTGAAAATAGTTGTGCTCCACGGAAAGCCTCATCGATCTGTCGGAACACAGAGTCATTGTATTATAGTCAAGAACACAAGGTGGTAATTTGTTTAGCTCCAAACAGTACAGGGAGATGGAGGTTTGCAGTGCTTGGGCAGTAGCTGTCTTGTAGAAGCACCACCTTTCCCAATCTAAATAAGGTGCTGACGCCAGCACTCCTTAAAGGGCAGCCAGGGAACCAGCACTCCTTAAAGGGCAGCCAGGGAAAGAAGTTCTTGGTGTTTCTATAAAGCAAACTTCTCTGCCTGCTCTCCAAATGCTCTCAGGGCTGGTGAGCTCAAGGTCAAGTTTCTGGCTGGCCTCGTGTTCCAGTCTCTATACTGGTGCGGCCACACCTTAAAATTCCTTTCCGCAACCCAGGTTCTCTCCAAAGCTTCCTGGCCAGAAGCCATGTCCTCCCCTGTTACCCTAGAGCTTCGAGGGATAATAACCCTGGTGGGCCAACCTATCAGCTGTGACAGGGCCCAGGTTATCCCCGCAAGCCAAGCATAGGCTGGACCAGAAGCCAGGCTCTGGCCTGAGAGCAGGGGTTCCAGAAAATCACTCGAGGCTCTACCTGGGGTCTCTTGAGCTGTGTCTGGTACCATAACCACAGCCATGGGTAGCTGGGGAGTTGCTGTCCAATACAGCCTCCTTCAAAAAGTAAACATCCTGTCCAGAATCCCATAAAGCACGATAGTTCAAGTTCACTAAACTATTCAAAGCACAAAAAGCCTTCCTTCCATGGAAAACTCAGTGATGGTTTTAAAAAAAACACACAAAAAAAACGCCCACTACCGCGCACTGCGCTGTAGCAAGCATTCTGCATAAATTAATAATTTACAAGTACCTGAGCAAGTAGAAGTATACACAGCACCATAGCACAGCACAGCACCGACGGCAGTAGCTCGAAGTTCTCCAAATCATGGTGTTTGAACACTAAAAAAATTCTAAAAGTTGGTACAAAAAATAACTCCAACTGGAGTTGAGAGAGAGAGAGTGCAAACTTCTGTCTTCATTGTTGAACAACGCTGTTGGCTTGCTTCTCACTTTGCATAGGCGATGTGGGTGGCTCTGGGCACTTGATGGGGCTGTTTGGAAGCAGGTCTGCAGGAAGAGCAACCAGAGAGTAGGAAACAAAACTATAGTTAGAGGCCCTGCCAGCGATTTCTGCAGACACAGACGCCCGGGTTGGAGATGCCTTTTCTTGCACTGTGACGCGCTTCCAGGATCGGACCCCACCCCCTGCCCTGGGGGCTGGAGACCCCTCTTGCTTTCAGCAGGAATTGCAGATCCCAGAAGGGACCTCGCTGAGGGCTGCAGCATCTTCAGCCGTTTAGGACCCTTTCCAAAGCTACTGCTCCCGTCCGTCCACAGGAGAAGAGTGCCATTCAACAGAAAAATGGTGCAAGCCACAGAGAGGTGAGCCTCACGTGTAGCTTTAAATTTTGTAACAGTCTTAAGTAAAAATAGATAAAACTAACTTTAGTTATGTTTCACTTAACCCACTCTATCCAGAGTAATAGTATTTCAATGTGTCACAGTATTTCAATGTGTCACCAACATACAGAATTATTAATGATATAGTTGACATGTTGGGGTACTGACTCTTCAAAATCCACGGTGGGGAATTTCCTGGTGGTCCAGTGGTTAGGACTCCGTGCTTCCACTACAGTGGGCACGGGGTCGATCCCTGGTTGGGGAACTAAGATCCCGCATGCCGCGAGGTATGGCCAAAAAAAAAAAAAAAAAAAAAAAAAAATCCAGCGTGTACTTGCATTGCCAGCATATCTTATCTTCCACCAGCCACAGTGTGCCCAGCGGCTACTGTATTAGTGCAGCTCCAGAGCAAAGCTGGGCATGTGGGATCCCTCGGAAATAAACATACAGAGGGTTCTCCTTCCAGGAGGAGACCAAAGCCAGCTTGCACTGATGTCAGCAACTGGCCGCTGCTTGAAGTCATTTAAAAAGAGAGCCTTCCCCAGAGGATCTAAACAGACATTTCTCCAAAGATGACACACAGATGGCCAAAAAGCACATGACAAGATACTCAACATCACTAATTATCGGAGAAATGTAAATCAAAACTACCATGAGGTATCACCTCACACAAGTCAGAATGGCCATCACCAAAAAACTCTACAAACAAACAAATGCTGGAGAGGGTGTGGAGAAAAGGGACCCTCCTGCACTGCTGGTAGGAGTGTAAACTGGTGCAGCCACTATGTTACAAAACAGAGCTGCCGTATGATCCTGCAGTCCCACTCCTGGGCATATATCTATCTGGAGAAAACCATAATTCGAAAAGATACATGCACCCCAGTGTTCACTACAGCACTATTCACAACAGCCCAGACCTGGAAGCAAACCTCCACGTCCGTCGACATAGAAATGGATAAAGAAGATGTGGTATATACACAATGGAATACTACTCAGCCGTAAAAAAAAAAAAAGTATGAACTAATGCCATTTGCAGCCACATGGATGGACCTACAGATTATGGTACTAAGCGAAGTAAGCCAAAGACAAATATCATCTGATATCACTCACGTGTGGAATCTAAAATATGACACAAATGAACTTATCTACTAAAACAAAAAGACTCACAGACCTAGAGAACAGACTTATGGTTTCCAAGGGGGAGGGAGGGTGGGGGAGAGAAGTGGGAGTTTGGGGTTAGCAGATGCAAACTATTATATGTAGAATGGATAAACAACAAGGTCCTACTGTAGAGCACAGGGAACTATATTCAATATCCTATGATAAACCACAATGGAAAGAATATGAAAAAGAATATATGTATAACTGAATCATTTTGCTGTAAGCAGAAATTAACACTAAATCAACTATACTTCAATAAAATAAATTTAAAAAGAGAGGCCCTCCCCCTCTTCATGTCCACGTAAAGTGGTGTTTTTTTCCTTTTGAACAAGAAAAGTAACTGCAAGCTCAGTGGACAAACCACAGTGAAATAATTAGGATGCTCTGGAGTTTTTCTGTACTTGTGTAGTCGGGAATTAAACCACTGTCCTGACCCTTTGACCGGCTTTATCTGAGCTATATTAGGCAGCTATCTCTTTCGTGGGCCAAACATTTTTCCTAAGAGCTGTAATGAAACCATGAGCGTGTAGCATTTCCCTTCAGAGATGCTGAATTACTGAACCCAGGGCCTGGCCAACACCTACCTTTGGTTCTTTGCAGCTCACAAAGCAAGCTGCCTGCTCAGGGGGTAGATGTTTTGGCTGAGGGTTTAACCCATCTGTGTGCTGGTAAATGTTTAACTACCCACCACTGGGGGGAAGGTAAAGATTTAACCATAGCATTTGCTGATTTCCATGGTATAAATACTCATGCTCCCAACATGATGTGACTGAACATGGAAGAGATGTGCAGTGGCCACCATGGCATGGCATTTTCATCACATAGGAATGACAGATACAGTAATCTCAAGAATGTGGGTTGCGAGAACTACCATATGACCCAGCAATCCCACTACTGGGCATACACCCTGAGAAAACCATAATTCAAAAAAGAGTCATGTACCACAGTGTTCATTGCAGCACAATTTACAATAGCCAGGACATGGAAGCAACCTAAGTAAGTGCCCATCGACAGATGAATGGATAAAGAAGATGTGGCACATATATACAATGGAATATTACTCAGCCATAAAAGGAAACGAAATTGAGTTATTTGTAGTGAGGTGGATGGACCTAGTGTCTGTCCTACAGAGTGAAGTCAGAAAGAGAAAAACAAATACTGTATGGCTAACACATATATATACGGAATCTAAAAAAATAAATAAAATGGTTCTGAAGAACCTAGGGGCAGGATAGGAATAAAGACACAGATGTAGAGAATGGACTTGAGGACACGGGGAGGGGGAAGGGTAAGCTGGGATGAAGTGAGAGAGTGGCATGGACATATATACACTATGAAATGTAAAATAGATAGCTAGTGGGAAGCAGCCGCATAGCACAGGGAGATCAGCTTGGTCTCCCTAGAGGGATGGGATAGGGAGGGTGGGAGGGAGACACAAGAGGGAGGGGGATATATGTATACGTATAGCTGATTTACTTTGTGATACAGCAGAAACTAACACACCATTGTAAAGCAATTATACTCCAATAAAGATGTTAAAAAAATGTGGATTGCTGTAAAATATAGTAAAAAAAAAAAAAAATGCAGGTGAGGCGCTTTGAGCATTTCTTACCTTTGTTTTCAGTGTAACTGGTATCACTGCCAGCTTATATAATTTTGAAGAATGGCTAGGCTTAACACCTAGCTTGCAAAATTCCTAGAAATTTAATAGTTCTTGCAAAGCAGTGTGGGTTGGCTCCAGCACACCGCTGGGTTGAGCCTTGCTGCCCAAGCCCAGATTCAGGGCTGTGCCCTCAACCCCTCGGGGAGGGCGTAGGACATGACCACAGCTGCAGCTGAGGCTTCAAAGGTGATTCCTTGTGCCGGCTGAGGGGGAAGCTCCCAGTTACCCCTGCCCAGCAGCTTCTTTAGCCTGACTTCTTACATTCCCCTTATTTCATCCATGACCCTCCAACCTCACCTCGTGTCTCGGGATCCCAGGGGTTGGGCGGAGGCCATCAAGGTCCAAGTGGGATTTCTGGAGGTAGGTGTCCAGCTTTCATAATATCGCACCACTTGCTGGCTTTCTCTCCCTTGGGGGGCATGACGCAGCCCAGATCAACAGGCACAGCTCTGAGGGATCTGTTCTACTTGATCTTGAGTTGATCTCATGGGTAGGCTGGGATCATTGCTAAGAGTGACATGTGATGCCTACAATTATAGCTCCCAGCTGCTTATTCTTTAGATTCGTCCTCACGTCTGTTTTATATTGTTCCCAGGGGTGGGGAGTGCAGGACGCACAGCCGCCAGCGCCACCCCCATGTCCTCCTGTGGCTTGAGAAGCATGGCTCGGTGCAGCTGCGCCCACATAGTTTTGGGGAGAAAAAGAGGGACATGGGTGCATCACACCAACCTGATGGGCGCCCGGCGGAGCCCAGACTCCTGCTGTCCCAGGGTCCTGGCAAGCCGGGTTGTCCTGCTTAAAGGATCTGCAGGCAGAGGCTTCTGAGGAGGGTTTGGCTTACGAGTTCCCTGCAATAAACCACAAGATTATGTCTGATCACCAGCTCCATGAACTCGGACAAGACACTGACCTCAGGAGCTGTCAGAGTCCCCTGGAGAGTGGGATAGAGAGAGCAGAGTGGTTAAGTTGCTACACAGCCCAAGTTTCATTTACTGTAATCTTTCTGAATACGATCATCTAACCGCACAGGTGTGGTGGTGGTGCATATGTGTGTGTGTGTGTGTGTGTGTGTGAGGGTGGGTGACCTGTGTTAAAGATTTAACCATAGCATCATTTAGTTACAGTCACTCAAATATGGGTCTTCAGCTGCCATGCTGTTCCCAGGCCTTGGAAGTATAGTTGATGCTGGTGCTTCTGGGCCAGTGTTACCCAGGGGATGTAAACTTTCCTGTGCTTTTAGGCTTCTTTTCAATTTATAAAGACCTAACATGAGAAGATGGTGAAAATCTTTTCAAAGAACACATTCATTGCCTCAAATTTGCCAGAATCCTGTAACAGAACTTGTTCAGCTGTGGGCGAACCAGAAGGTGACCATCCTTCACCCATCAGTATGGGGTCAGTAACATCCCTCCATGAAATACACAAAGGTTCTGCTACCAAAATATTTTCTAATAATTCATTCAGAGAGTCACAAACTGGCTTGGAAAATGACACCCAGAAGGAAAACCCAAGACACAGTGGTTTGAGGGACAGATATTGTTCTGTAAGGAAGCTGATGGGGGCGGTGCTGTATTGACCAGAGGCCGGTGAGGGAGTTGGCAGAAGGTGGGCAGAGTGTGAACTTGGAGTATCTGCTCTGGGTTTTGTACAAATACCAATACTCTGAGACTCGTGCAAGTCACTTGACTTCTCTGAACCTCAACTTCTCTGTCTGTAAAGTGAGAGAAAACAAGACCCATCTCATAGCACTGTTATGAGGACTAAAGTAATGTACGGGAAGCTCCCAGAATATAGATAACAATGATTAGAAGTCACTTGTGGGACTTCCCTGGTGACGCAGTGGTTAAGACTCCACGCTCCCAATGCAGAGGGCCCGGGTTCGATCCCTGGTCGGGGAACTAGATCCCACATGCATGCTGCAACTAAGAGCTTTCATGCGCGACTAAGGAGCACACCTGCCGCAACTAAGACCCGGCACAACCCCCCCTCCCACCGCAAAAAAAAAAGGCACTTGTGTTCCTGGGGTCCCTTCCTTGGCTACTGTGAGAGTGGGGCTCACTGGAGCCAGGTTGGAAAGTCAGTGAGTGTTGGTAACACTCTCTTTTGGGCCCAGGGTGAACAGAGGCATCAAGGCACCACCTGCGCTGGTCCTTGGAGCATAGAAGCACTCACACGTATACAGAAAGTCTGTAGGAAATGGTGCTAGAAACTCAAGGAAGACAGGACATCCTAATAAACAGATGACCTCATACACTGTCATGGAACTCAGTATTCCATACATCCAGAATACTCAAGATGATTTAAACACATACGAGTTGAATTTCTCATAGTAATCATCCCACTAAAATTATATCTCCGCAGCAATCGGAGCTCAGTTAAAAGAAGGCGACAATAGAGTCACAATTTAACATAGCTTTATAAAGCGAAGGAAGCTACCACAGGAGTCTGTCAACCACAGCTGTATGGAAAATGCAGCAACTTGAAACAATGGGGAAACTGGGATAGGAAGGAGCCACCGAACAAGGAACAGACTTACAAGTGCCATTTCTACATCAGCTCTCATTAATGGAAATATTAACAGCCTGTTGAATGTAAAATAGAACACAACGTTCACTGGAAATACAGACCATACAATGAGCACAAGCACCGAAGTCAGGCTGTTTGTATATCCAACCAGGCTCTGCGCTTCCAAGCTCTGAGAGCACACAAGTTATTTAACTTCTTTAAGTTGTAGAGAGGAGATGACGTGAGGGTTCAGGGAGAGATTATCTGTTAATCTCTTAGCATAGAGCCTGGCACACAGCGACCAATACGTGTTAGCTGCTACTGCTTCACAACTACTATTATCGAAGGAGTGAATTCAACCATCTAAAAGCACCATAATCCTCCCAGCAAACACTGGGTGATAAACCATGGCACTAAACCAAGCTCCATTTCCTATAAGGTGGTAGAAAATAATGAGCACGCTAATACGTGGATGTAAAGATGAATGCACGCACCCACATCTGAGGATTAACGAATTCATTACTAAATGATACTAGCTTTGCCGCTAAGTATGAATAAATATCTAGTCTTGGTAGTAAAGATAATGTCAGGTTTTTATTACCCTACTGGAGAAAAAGTGAGATGTATGTTACAGTGTATCACAATATATTTGGATTTATCACGGAACCTCAGGAGATAGGTTGGCCATTCATTCTGGTTTTGCCTGGGACATTCCCAATTTACGGCTGTGTTTAATTTATTAATCATAGACTTTCTCATGTGCCCTGGTTTAGAGGACAAATTATATGGTCACCATAGTGATAAAAGCCCAAACAGTGGAGATATCGATTGAAAATTCTGATTCAAACCTGGGCTCAGCAGAGGCACCAAGCCCCCTCCCTCCTGCCATGCCCATGACATGGTTTCGATGGAAACATGAAACAGGTAGCTGCCTAGGTAAGATGCCAGCTTCCCACCGGGCCCAGCTGGGACAAACTGGCATCATGGAACAGCGGGGTTAGTCAAAGATGATGTATCCTCCTTCCTCAGGGACCAGGCATGGAGCCCATGAAACATTTGCACAGAAGCACCAGCTGCATGTGCCTTGACCTTGCAGAAAGGGCTGGGACTTCCACACTCCCTTTTAGGCACTGCTTTTCAAGCTGCCTTTGCAAAACCTGAACCTGGGCTTTCCCAATGACGTCCGATCCAGCCTGGCCACAAAAAGCCATGGAAATGGAGCTGAGGAATGACTCCAGGCCAAGTTGCTCACACTCAATAAACATTTCTTTAGATTGATTTTCATTTTAAACAAGGAAATGAGTTCAGACCCCCATTTCTCTGCCTTCTCAACTTCTAGGTACCGGAGAAAAATCGAGGTCTGTTATTAAATAGAGTTGTCTCATTTCTCCATTTTCTGCTCATGTTTCAGCAAAAGCCACATATTTCAAATTTTTTAGAGGGATGAGAACAAATTTTTAGATCCAAATATAGCCCCTTGCTTTGACCATCACAGAGAATTCTCAGCTGTTATCTCCTTCTGCATGATCAGCAAGAATAAGCGCGTCCTGCTTGTCCAGAGGGATCTCCCCAGGAAGACTGGGTGTTATCACAGGAAAACGCCAGAGATGCCACAGAGATCCCCGGTGAGCTCGTGCAGGGCCGGGGGGCAGCATAAACACTACTCACCATCTGGCCCATCCCTGGCCCTGTAGAAATACACACTTCACGATAACACCAAGGACAACGGATTCTCTGAGAAATGCCTCAACTTTTTACTCTTTATTCAGAAAAAGCAGAGGTCCTTTAAAGAGCACTTTTACACCTAGCTGGAAGATGCCCCTGGTCCCTTCTTTCTAAAACCACCTGAAAACAGTAAAGAAAATGCACGAGAAGGAGCAAAACTCCACCTCTGAGAAAAATGTATAGCCCCACATGAATATATGAGAAAAGGATGCAAAGTGTCCAGCAGGCTGGGCTGAGGAGAGACCACGGAAGGGACACCTACGTGGCCAACCTGGTGAAATGCAGAGGGGGAGACATCCACCTTGCCTGCCGGGGATAAGAGTACAGAGTGAGCAGATGATGTATGTGTGTCAGGGCTGAAGGAGCAGCAGATGAGCCCAACCATCTGTGCACACCTGGAGCAGGGGAGGGGACCTGGCAGGGTCTCTGCCGAAATCAGGGGAGGCCAAACCACCACTATCCCTCAAAGCCCTCTGTCCCATGGCCCCCCATGAGGTGGGCAATTTGGAGGTGGCCCTGAGTTCTGACCTGGCCTTTCCCCCAACTGTCCTGCAACTGGTTGTTTTCTCCAGGAAGACCTCACTTTGTTTAAAGAGGAATTTAGATACATTAATCAAAACTACTGAAAGAAGGAAGGAAGGAACCATGATAAACAAAAGGCAAACTAAGAAGCCACTGGCAAAAACGTATACATAAGGACATGAAAAAGGAGCCGGCAAAAGTCAAGTGAAAAGGGAAAGGGAAAAATAAAGCAACAGTGCAAACCAAGGACCAAGACGGTACTGAACACAGCCAGCGCTGTGGGGACCAGCTTGAGGGAAACGAGGAGAAGTTCAATGGTAAATGACAAAGACCACAGACAAAGGTGATACAACATATACAGAAATGGTGTCACTTACGGGATCTGAACAAATAGTAAAGAGAGAAAAGATACCCAGATTTATTTTGTAACAACTTTTCTGAAAGAGTCAAGCCTATGGATTGAAAGTGTACACTGTTTCCCTGGGTGAAATGAATCAGACTCATCAGAATTAAGACATAATTAATAGGATACAGAGTCATGTCACTTACAAAGAAAAAAGAAAGAAGCCAGCTTCTGATTTCTTCAGAGCAGACAGAGGAAGCATGCATCTAAGAGTTTCAGGGAAAGAAAGTGTGATCCATGAATTTTATGCCTAAAGTGTCATTGAAAAAATAAAGCAACAGCCAAGTGTCTTTGAACATACAAAATTCAGGGAATATCCCTCCTAAGAGCTCTTCTGGAAGGAATTCTGGAAGTCCAATAGAATGAACTTCAGCCAGCCAGGAAAAGAATGGCTCAGTGGCAAGGAGATTAAGCACTAAATCCCTTCAATGTAGACCTAAGGGTAACAAAATTGTGGGAATTATGGCTACAAAACAGAAAGTAAATGTTATTAGCCATAATAATATAGACATTCTAGAACTAACCAAAGTTGGGAGGTGGACCATCCATTTCCAGATATATGGCAGGCTGAGCTATTTTGACCTACCTTCTCTCTAAAATTGTTGGATAAAATGTATTTAATAGAAGAAATGGACAAATTCTTAGTAAGGTACAATCTCCCAAGACTGAATCAGGAGAAGCAGAAAATATGAACAGACTAATCACATGTACTGAAATTGAAACTGTGATTAGAAAACTTTCAACAAACAAAAATCCAGGACCAGATGGCTTCACAGGCAAATTCTATCAAACACTGAAGAAGAGTTAACACCTATCCTTCTGAAACTCTTCCAAAAAATTGCAGAGGAAGGAACACTTCCAAACTCGTTCTATGAGGCCACCATCACCCTGATACCAAAACCAGACAAAGATACAACAAAAAAAGAAAATTACAGACCAATATCACTGATGAACGTAGACTCAAAAATCCTCAACAAAATACTAGCAAACTGAATCCAACAACACATTAAAAGGATCATACACCATGATCAAGTGGCATTTATCCCATGGATGCAAGGATTTTTCAATATCTACAAATCAGTGATACACTATGTCAACAAACTGAAGAATAAAAACCATATGATCATCTCGATAGATGCAGAAAAATCTTTTGACAAAATTCAACACCGATTTATGATAAAAACTCTCCAGAAAGTGGATGTAGAGGGAACCTACCTCAACATAATAAAGGTCATATATGCTATAGCTAGCATAATACTCAATGGGGGAAAGCTGAAAGCATTTCCTATACGATCAGGAACAAGACAAAGATGTCCACTCTCACCACTTTTATTCAACATAGTTTGAGAAATCCTGGCCATGGCAATCAGAGACGAAAAAGAAAGAAAAGGAATCCAGATTGGCAAAGAAGAAGTAAAACTGTCACTGTTTGCAGATGACATGATACTATACATAGAAAATCCTAAAGATGCTACCAGAAAACTACTAGAACTCATCAATGAATTTGGTAAAGTTGCAGGATACAAAATTAATACACAGAAATCTGTTGCATTTCTATACACTAACAATAAAAGATCAGAAAGAGAAACAATCCCATTTACCATCATATCAAAAAGAGTAAAGTATCTAGAAATAAACCTACCTAAGGAGGCAACTACTCCAAAAACTATGATGCTGATGAAACAAATCGAAGATGACACAAACAGATGGAAAGATATATCATGTTCTTGGATTGCAAGCATCAATACTGCCAAAATGACTATACTACCCAAGGCAATCTACAGATTCAATGCAATCCCTATCAAATTACCAATGGCATTTTTCACAGAACTAGAACAAGAAAATTTTAAATTTGTATGGAGACACAAAAGGCCCTGTACAGCCAAAGCAATCTTGAGAAAGAAAAACAGAGCTGGAGGAATCAGGTTCCCTGACTTCAGACTATACTACAAAGTCATAGGCATCAAAACAGTATAGTACTGGCACAAAACAGAAATACAGATCAATGGAACAGGATAAAAAGTCCAGAAAGAAACACACGCACCTATGGTCAATTAATCTATGACACAGGAGGCAAGACTATACGGAGAAAAGACAGTCTCTTCAGTAAATGGTGCTGGGAAAACTGGACAGCTACATGTAAAAAAATGAAATTAAAACATTCTCTAACAGCATAAACAAAAATAAACTCAAAATGGATTAAAGACCTAAATGTAAGACTGGATAGGCAGAACACACTTTGACATAAATCACAGCAAGATCTTTTTTGATCCTTCTCCTAGAGTGATGGAAATAAAAACAAAAATAAACAAATGGGACCTAATTAAACTCAAAAACTTTTGTATAGCAAAGGAAACCATAAACAGAATGAGAAGACAACCCAGAGAGTGGGAGAAAATATTTGCAAATGATGTGACCAACAAGGGATTAATCTCCAAAATTTACAAACAGCTCACGTGGCTCAATATCAAAAAAACAAACAACCCAATCAAAAAATGGGCAGAAGACCTAAACAGACATTTCTTCAAAGAAGATATACAGATGGCCAAGAGGCACATGAAAAGATGCTCAACATTACTAATTATTAGAGAAATGCAAATCAAAACTACAAGGAGATATCACCTCACACCAGTCAGAATGGCCATCATCAAAAAGTCTACAGACAATAAATGCTGGACAGGGTGTAGAGCAAAGGGAACCCTCTTACACTGTTGGTGGGAATGTAAATTGATACAGCCACTGTGGAGAACAGTAGGGAGGTTCCTTAAAAAACTAAAAATAGAACTACCATATGATCCAGCAATCCTACTCCAGGGCATATATCCTGAGAAAACCATGGTTCAAAAAGATACATGCACCCCAATGTTCATTGCAGTGCTGTTTACAATAGCCAAGACATGGAAGCAACCTAAATGTCCATCAACAGATGAATGGATAAAGATGTGGTACATATTTAAGATAGAATACTACTCAGCCATTAAAAAGAATGAAATTTGGACGAGGGGATGATGGCGGAAGAGCAAGATGCGGAGATCACCTTCCTCCCCACAGATACACCAGAAATACACCTACACGTGGAACAACTCCTACAGGACACCTACTGAACGTTGGCAGAAGACCTCAGACCTCCCAAAAGGCAAGAAAGCCCCCACGTACCTGGGTAGGGCAAAAGAAAAAGGAATAAACAGAGACAAAAGGATAGGGACGGGCCCTGCACCAGTGGGAGGGAGCTGTAAAGGAGGAAAGGTTTCCACACACTAGGAAGCCCCTTTGCGGGCGGAGACTGCGGGTGGCGGAGGGGGGAGCTTCGGAGCCGCGGAGGAGAGCACAGCAACAGGGGTGCGGAGGGCAAAGCAGAGAGATTCCCGCACAGAGGATCGGTGCCGACCAGCACTCACCAGCCCCAGAGGCTTGTCTGCTCACCCGCCAGGGCGGGCGGGGCTGGGAGCTGAGGCTTGGGCTTCGGTCGGAGCGCAGGGAGAGGACTGGGGTTGGCGGCGTGAACACAGCCTGAAGGGGGCTAGTGCGCCACGGCTGGCCGGGAGGGAGTCCGGGGAAAAGTCTGGAGCTGCCGAAGACGCAAGAGACTTTTTCTTCCCTCTTTGTTTCCTGGTGCGCGATGAGAGGGGATTGAGAGCGCTGCTTAAAGGAACTCCAGAGACGGGCGCGAGCCGCGGCTAAAAGCGCAGACCCCAGAGACGGGCATGAGACGCTAAGGCTGCTGCTGCCGCCACCAAGAAGCCTGTGTGTGAGCACAGGTCACCATCCACACCCCACTTCCGAGGAGCCTGTGCAGCCCGCCACTGCCAGGGTCTCGGGATCCAGGGACAACTTCCCCGGGAGAACGCACGGCGCGCCTCAGGCTGGTGCAACGTCACGTTGGCCTCTGCCTCCGCAGGCTCGCCCCGCATCTGTACCCCTCCCTTCCCCCCGCCTGAGTGAGCCAGAGCCCCCGAATCAGCGGCTCCTTTAACCCTGTCCTGTCTGAGCGAAGAACAGACGCCCTCCGGCGACCTACATGCAAAGGTGGGGCCAAATCGAAAGCTGAGCCCCTGGGAGCTGTGAGAACAAAGAAGAGAAATGGAATCTCTCCCAGCAGCCTCAGAAGCAGCGGATTAAAGCTCCACAATCAACCTGATGTACCCTGCATCTGTGGAATACCTGAATAGACAATGAATCATCCCAAACTGAGGAGGTGGACTTTCAGAGCAAGATTTATGATTTTTTTCCCCCTTTTCCTCTTTTTGTGAGTGTGTATGTGTATGCTTCTGTGTGAGATTTTGTCTGTATAGCTTTGCATCTACCATTTGTCCTAGGGTTCTATCCGTCCGTTTAAAAATTTTTTTTTTCTTAATAATTATTTTTTATTTTAATAACTTTATTATATTTTATCTTACTTTATTTTACTTTATCTTCTTTCTTTCTTTTTTCCTTCCTTCCCTCCTTCCTTCCTTCCTCCCTCCCTTCTTTCTTTCCTTCTTTCTTTCTTTCTTTCCTTCCTTCCTTCTTTCTTTCTTTCTTTCCTTCTTTCTACTTCTACTAATTCTTTCTTTCTACTTTTTCTCCCTTTTATTCTGAGCCGTGTGGATGAAAGGCTCTTGGTGCTGCAGCCAGGAGTCAGTGCTGTGCCTCTGAGGTGGGAGAGCCAACTTCAGGACACTGGTCCACAAGAGACCTCCCAGCTCCACATAATATCAAACAGCAAAAATCTCCCAGAGACCTCCATCTCAACACCAGCACCCAGCTTCACTCAACGACCAGCAAGCTACGGTGCTGGACACCCTATGCCAACAACTAGCAAGACAGGAACACAACCCCACACATTAGCAGAGAGGCTGCCTAAAATCATAATAAGTGCACAGATACCCCAAAACACACCACCAGACGTGGATCTGCCCACCAGAAAGACAAGATCCAGCCTTATCCACCAGAACACAGGCACTAGTCCCCTCCACCGGGAAGCCTACACAACCCACTGAACCAACCTTAGCCACTGGGGACAGACACCAAAAACAATGGGAACTACGAACCTGCAGCCTGCAAAAAGGAGGCCCCAAACACAGTAAGATAAGCAAAATGAGAAGACAGAGAAACACACAGCAGATGAAGGAGCAAGATAAAAACCCAACAGGCCTAACAAATGAAGAGGAAATAGGCAGTCTACCTGAAAAAGAATTCAGAATAATGATAGTAAAGATGATCCAAAATCTTTGTAATAGAATAGACAAAATGCAAGAAACATTTAACAAGGACCTAGAAGAACTAAAGATAAAACAAACAACGATGAACAACACAATAAATGAAATTAAAATACTCTAGATGGGATCAATAGCAGAATAACTGAGGCAGAGGAACGGATAAGTGACCTGGAAGATAAAATAGTGGAAATAACTACTGCAGAGTAGAATAAAGAAAAAAGAATGAAAAAAACTGAGGACAGTCTCAGAGACCTCTGGGACAACATTAAATGCACCAACATTTGAATTATAGGGGTTCTAGAAGAGGAAGAGAAAAAGAAAGGGACTGAGAATATATTTGAAGAGATTATAGTTGAAAACTTCCCTAATATGGGAAAGGAAATAGTTAATCAAGTCCAGGAAGCACAGAGAGTCCCATACAGGATAAATCCAAGGAGAAATACGCCAAGACACATATTAATCAAACTATCAAAAATTAAATACAAAGAAAACATATTAAAAGCAGCAAGGGAAAAACAACAAATAACACAGGGAATCCCCATGAGGTTAACAGCTGATCTTTCAGCAGAAACTCTGCAATCCAGAAGGGACTGGCAAGACATATTTAAAGTGATGAAGGAGAAAAACCTGCAACCAAGATTACTCTACCCAGCAAGGATCTCCTTCAGATTTGATGGAGAAATTAAAACCTTTACAGACAAGCAAAAGCTGAGAGAGTTCAGCACCACCTAACCAGCTTTACAACAAATGCTAAAGGAACTTCTCTAGGCAAGAAATACAAGAGAAGGAAAAGACCTACAATAACGCACCCAAAACAATTAAGAAAATGGGAATAGGAACATACATATCGATAACTACCTTAAATGTACATGGACTAAATACTCCCACCAAAAGACACAGATTGGCTGAATGGAAACAAAAACAAGACCCATATACATGCTGTCTACAAGAGACCCACTTCACACCTAGAGACACATACAGACTGAAAGTAAGGGGATGGAAAAAGATATTCCATGAAAATGGAAACCAAAAGAAAGCTGGAGTAGCAATTTTCATATCAGACAAAATAGACTTTAAAATAAAGACTATTAGAAGAGACAAAGAAGGACACTACCTAACGATCAAGGGATCGATCCAAGAAGAAGATATAACAATTGTAAATATTTATGCACCCAACATAGGAGCACCTCAATACATAAGGCAAATACTAACAGCCATAAAAGGGAAGTTGACAGTAACACATTCAAAGTAGGGGACTTTAACACCCCACTTTCACCAATGGACAGATCATCCAAAATGAAAATAAATAAGGAAACACAAGCTTTAAATGATACATTAAACAAGATGGACTTAATTGATATTTATAGGACACTCCAACCAAAAACAACAGAATACACATTTTTCTCAAGTGCTCATGGAACATTCTCCAGGATAGATCATATCTTGGGTCACAAATCTAAGCCTTGGTAAATTTAAGAAAATGGAAATTGTATCAAGTATCTTTTCCGACCACAACACTATGAGAGTAGATATCAATAACAGGAAAAGATCTGTAAAAAATACAAACACATGGAGGCTAAACAATACACTGCTTAATAACGAAGTGGTCACTGAAGAAATCAAAGAGGAAATAAAAAAATACCAAGAAACAAATGACAATGGAGACACGACGACCCAAAACCTATGGGATGCAGCAAAAGCAGTTCTAAGAGGGAAGTTTATAGCAATACAATCCTACCTTAAGAAACAGGAAACATCTCGAATAAACAGCCTAACCTTGTACCTAAAGCAATTAGAGAAAGAAGAACAAAAAAACCCCAAAGTTAGCAGAAGGAAAGAAATCATAAAAATCAGATCAGAAATAAATGAAAAAGAAATGAAGGAAACAATAGCAAAGATCAATAAAACTAAAAGCTGGTTCGTTGAGAAGATAAACAAAATTGATAAACTATTAGCCAGACTCATCAAGAAAAAAAGGGAGAAGACTCAAATCAATAGAATTAGAAATGAAAAAGGAGAAGTAACAACTGACACTACAGAAATACAAAAGATCATGAGAGATTACTACAAGCAACTCTATGCCAATAAAATGGACAGCCTGGAAGAAATGGACAAATTCTTAGAAATGCACAACCTGCCAAGACTGAATCAGGAAGAAATAGAAAATATGAACAGACCAATCACAAGCACTGAAATTGAAACTGTGATTAAAAATCTTCCAACAAACAAAAGCCCAGGACCAGACGGCTTCACAGGCAAATTCTATCAAACATTTAGGGAAGAGCTAACACCTATCCTTCTCTAACTCTTCCAAAATATAGCAGAGGGAGGAAGACTCCCAAACTCATTCTACGAGGCCACCATCACCTTGATACCAAAACCAGACAAGGATGTCACAAAGAAAGAAAACTACAGGCCAATATCACTGATGAACATAGATGCAAAAATCCTCAACAAAATACTAGCAAACAGAATCCAACAGCAGATTAAAAGGATCATACACCATGATCAAGTGGGGTTTATTCCAGGAATGCAAGGATTCTTCAATATATGCAAATCAATCAATGTGATAAACCATATTAACAAATTGAAGGAGAAAAACCATATGATCATCTCAATAGATGCAGAGAAAGCTTTCTACAAAATTCAACACCCATTTATGATAAAAACCCTGCAGAAAGTAGGCATAGAGGGAACTCTCCTCAACATAATAAAGGCCATATATGACAAACCCACAGCCAACATCGTCCTCAATGGTGAAAAACTGAAAGCATTTCCACTAAGATCAGGAACAAGACAAGGTTGCCCACTCTCACCACTCTTATTCAACATAGTTTTGGAAGTTTTAGCCACAGAAATCAGAGAAGAAAAGGAAATAAAAGGAATCCAAATCAGAACAGAAGAAGTAAAGCTGTCACTGTTTGCAGATGACATGATACTATACATAGAGAATCCTAAAGATGCTATCAGAAAACTACTAGAGCTAATCAATGAATTTGGTAAAGTAGCAGGATACAAAATTAATGCACAGAAATCTCTGGCATTCCTATACACTAATGATGAAAAATCTGAAAGTGAAAGCAAGAAAACACTCCCATTTACCATTGCAACAAAAAGAATAAAATACCTAGGAATAAACCTACCTAAGGAGACAAAACACATGTATGCAGAAAACTATAAGACACTGATGAAAGAAATTAAAGAGGATACAAACAGATGGAGAGATATACCATGTTCTTGGATTGGAAGAACCAACATTGTGAAAATGACTCTACTATCCAAAGCAATTTACAGATTCAATGCAATCCCTATCAAACTACCAATGGCATTTTTCACAGAACTAGAACAAACAATTTCACAATTTGTATGGAAACACAAAAGAACCCGAATAGCCAAAGCAATCTTGAGAACGAAAAACAGAGCTGGAGGAATCAGGCTCCCTGACTTCAGACTATACTACAAAGCTACAGTAATCAAGACAGTATGGTACTGGCACAAAAACAGAAATATAGATCAATGGAACAGGGTAGAAAGTCCAGAGATAAACCGACGCAATATGGTCACCTTATCTTTGACAGAGGAGGCAGGAATGTTTAGTGGAGAAAGGACAGCCTCTTCAGTAAGTGGTGATGGGGAAGCTGGACAGGTACATGTGAAAGTATGAGATTAGATCACTCCCTAACACCATACACAAAAATAAGCTCAAAATGGATTAAAGACCTAAATGTAAGGCCAGAAACTATGATACTCTTAGAGGAAAACATAGGCAGAACACTCTATGACATAAATCGCAAGATCATTTTTGACCCACCTCCTAGAGAAATGGAAATAAAAACAAAAATAAACAAATGGGACCTAATGAAACTTCAA